>NW_028257381.1:600000-833881 GCF_982258835.1 Parasteatoda tepidariorum | reverse complement strand
CCTTAACATTGACCTATAATTTTTAAATTGAACCACGTATTATATTACAGGGTAATAGTGTACCCTACCACAGGAAATAATTATAGGTCAATTAGGGGGTACACAGCGTGACCCCAAAGTTTACTATGTATGCCTATGCGAAATAGAGTGTTCTGAGAAGCTTAAAATGAAGAAATAGGCGTTCTAAAATGCTTTAAAAATTCAAAGACATCTTTCAATGGTTAACTAACGCAAGGCGCAATATCAGACCTTAATATTGACCCATATTATTTAAATTGGACCAGGTATTATATTACAGGGTAATAGTGTACCCTACCACAGGAAATAATTATAGGTCAATTAGGGGGTACACTATGTATATTTTAAATAGTGCATTAAAACAAGGAAATTCGAAGACACTTTTCTATGTTTACTAACGGCACGGTATCGGACCTTAATATTGACCTATAATTTATAAATTGGACCACGTATTATATTACAGGGTTATAGTGTGCCCTACCACAGGAAATAATTATAGGTCAATTAGGGGGTACACAGCGTGACCCTAAAGTTTACAATGTATGCCTATGCGAAAAAAAGTGTTCTGAGAAGCTTAAAATGAGGAAATAAGCGTTCTAAAATGCTTTAAAAATTCAAAGACATTTTTCAATGTTAACTAACGGCACGGTGTCAGACCTTAATATTGACCTATAATTTTTAAATTGGACCACGTATTATATTACAGGGTAATAGTGTACCCTACCACAGGAAATAAATATATGTCATTTAGGGGGGACACAGCGTGACCCTAAATTTTACTATGTATGCCTATGCGATATAGAGTGTTCTGAGAAGCTTAAAATGAAGAAATAAGCGTTCTAAAATGCTTTAAAAATTCAAAGACATCTTTCAATGGTTAACTAACGCAAGGCGCAATATCAGACCTTAATATTGACCCATATCATTTAAATTGGACCAGGTATTATATTACAGGGTAATAGTGTACCCTACCACAGGAAATAATTATAGGTCAATTAGGGGGTACACTATGTATATTTTAAATAGTGCATTAAAACAAGGAAAAACGAAGACACTTTTCTATGTTAACTAACGGCACGGTATCGGACCTTAATATTGACCTATAATTTTTAAATTGGACCACGTATTATATCACAGGGTGATAGTGTACCCTACCACAGAAAATAATTATAGGTCAATTAGGGGGTACACAGCGTGACCCTAAAGTTTACTATGTACGCCTATGCGAAATAAGGGGTTCTGAGAAGCTTAAAATGAAGAAATAAGCGTTCTAAAATGCTTTAAAAATTCAAAGACATCTTTCAATGGTTAACTAACGCAAGGCGCGATATCAGACCTTAATATGGAACCATAATATTTAAATTGGACCAGGTATTATATTACAGGGTAATAGTGTACCCTACAACAGGAAATAATTATAGGTCAATTAGGGGGTACACTATGTATATTTAAAATAGTGCATTAAAACAAGGAAATACGAAGACTCTTTTCTATGTTAACTAACGGTAGGGTATCAGACCTTAATATTGACCTAAAATTTTTAAATTGGACCACGTATTATATTACAGGGTAATACTGCACCCTACCACAGGAAATAATTATAGGTTAATTAGGGGGTACACAGCGTGACCCCAAAGTTTACTATGTATGCCTATGCGAAATAGAGTGTTCTGAGAAGCTTAAAATGAAGAAATAAGCTTTCTAAAATGCTTTAAAAATTCAAAGACATCTTTCAATGGTTAACTAACGCAAGGCGCAATATCAGACCTTAATATTGACCCATAGAATTTAAATTTGACCAGGTATTATATTACAGGGTAATAGTGTACCCTACCTCAGGAAATAATTATAGGTCAATTAGGGGGTACACTATGTATATTTTAAATAGTGCATTAAAACAAGGAAATACGAAGACACTTTTCTATGTTAACTAACGGCACGGTATCGGACCTTAACATTGACCTATAATTTTTAAATTGGACCACGTATTATATTACAGGGTAATAGTGTACCCTACCACAGGAAATAATTATAGGTCAATTAGGGGGTACACAGCGTGACCCCAAAGTTTACTATGTATGCCTATGCGAAATAGAGTGTTCTGAGAAGCTTAAAATGAAGAAATAGGCGTTCTAAAATGCTTTAAAAATTCAAAGACATCTTTCAATGGTTAACTAACGCAAGGCGCAATATCAGACCTTAATATTGACCCATATTATTTAAATTGGACCAGGTATTATATTACAGGGTAATAGTGTACCCTACCACAGGAAATAATTATAGGTCAATTAGGGGGTACACTATGTATATTTTAAATAGTGCATTAAAACAAGGAAATTCGAAGACACTTTTCTATGTTAACTAACGGCACGGTATCGGACCTTAATATTGACCTATAATTTATAAATTGGACCACGTATTATATTACAGGGTTATAGTGTACCCTACCACAGGAAATAATTATAGGTCAATTAGGGGGTACACAGCGTGACCCTAAAGTTTACAATGTATGCCTATGCGAAATAAAGTGTTCTGAGAAGCTTAAAATGAGGAAATAAGCGTTCTAAAATGCTTTAAAAATTCAAAGACATTTTTCTATGTTAACTAACGGCACGGTGTCAGACCTTAATATTGACCTATAATTTTTAAATTGGACCACGTATTATATTACAGGGTAATAGTGTACCCTACCACAGGAAATAAATATATATCATTTAGGGGGGACACAGCGTGACCCTAAATTTTACTATGTATGCCTATGCGATATAGAGTGTTCTGAGAAGCTTAAAATGAAGAAATAAGCGTTCTAAAATGCTTTAAAAATTCAAAGACATCTTTCAATGGTTAACTAACGCAAGGCGCAATATCAGACCTTAATATTGACCCATAATATTTAAATTTGACCAGGTATTATATTACAGGGTAATAGTGTACCCTACCACAGGAAATAATTATAGGTCAATTAGGGGGTACACTATGTATATTTTAAATAGTGCATTAAAACAAGGAAATACGAAGACACTTTTCTATGTTAACTAACGGCACGGTATCGGACCTTAACATTGACCTATAATTTTTAAATTGGACCACGTATTATATTACAGGGTAATAGTGTACCCTACCACAGGAAATAATTATAGGTCAATTAGGGGGTACACAGCGTGACCCCAAAGTTTACTATGTATGCCTATGCGAAATAGAGTGTTCTGAGAAGCTTAAAATGAAGAAATAGGCGTTCTAAAATGCTTTAAAAATTCAAAGACATCTTTCAATGGTAAACTAACGCAAGGCGCAATATCAGACCTTAATATTGACCCATATTATTTAAATTGGACCAGGTATTATATTACAGGGTAATAGTGTACCCTACCACAGGAAATAATTATAGGTCAATTAGGGGGTACACTATGTATATTTTAAATAGTGCATTAAAACAAGGAAATTCGAAGACACTTTTCTATGTTTACTAACGGCACGGTATCGGACCTTAATATTGACCTATAATTTATAAATTGGAAAACGTATTATATTACAGGGTTATAGTGTGACCTACCACAGGAAATAATTATAGGTCAATTAGGGGGTACACAGCGTGACCCTAAAGTTTACAATGTATGCCTATGCGAAAAAAAGTGTTCTGAGAAGCTTAAAATGAGGAAATAAGCGTTCTAAAATGCTTTAAAAATTCAAAGACATTTTTCAATGTTAACTAACGGCTCGGTGTCAGACCTTAATATTGACCTATAATTTTTAAATTGGACCACGTATTATATTACAGGGTAATAGTGTACCCTACCACAGGAAATAAATATATGTCATTTAGGGGGGACACAGCGTGACCCTAAATTTTACTATGTATGCCTATGCGATATAGAGTGTTCTGAGAAGCTTAAAATGAAGAAATAAGCGTTCTAAAATGCTTTAAAAATTCAAAGACATCTTTCAATGGTTAACTAACGCAAGGCGCAATATCAGACCTTAATATTGACCCATATCATTTAAATTGGACCAGGTATTATATTACAGGGTAATAGTGTACCCTACCACAGGAAATAATTATAGGTCAATTAGGGGGTACACTATGTATATTTTAAATAGTGCATTAAAACAAGGAAAAACGAAGACACTTTTCTATGTTAACTAACGGCACGGTATCGGACCTTAATATTGACCTATAATTTTTAAATTGGACCACGAATTATATTACAGGGTAATAGTGTACCCTACCACAGGAAATAATAATAGGTCATTTAGGGGGTACACAGCGTGACCCTAAAGTTTACTATGTATGCCTATGCAAAATAGAGTGTTCTGAGAAGCTTAAAATGAAGAAATAAGCGTTCTAAAATGCTTTAAAAATTCAAAGACATCTTTCAATGGTTAACTAACGCAAGGCGCGATATCAGACCTTAATATGGAACCATAATATTTAAATTGGACCAGGTATTATAATACAGGGTAATAGTGTACCCTACAACAGGAAATAATTATAGGTCAATTAGGGGATGCACTATGTATATTTTAAATAGTGCATTAAAACAAGGAAATTCGAAGATTCTTTTCTATGTTAACTAACGGTAGGGCATCGGACCTTAATATTGACCCAAAATTTTTAAATTGGACCACGTATTATATTACAGGGTGATAGTGTACCCTACCACAGAAAATAATTATAGGTCAATTAGGGGGTACGCAGCGTGACCCTAAAGTTTACTATGTATGCCTATGCGAAATAAAGTGTTCTGAGAAGCGTAAAATGAAGAAATAAGCGTTCTAAAATGCTTTAAAAATTCAAAGACATCTGTCAATGGTTAACTAACGCAAGGCGCAATATCAGACCTTAATATTGTCCCATAATATTTAAATTGGACCATGTATTATATTACAGGGTAATAGTGTATCCTACCACAGGAAATAATTACAGGTCAATTAGGGGGTACACTATGTATATTTTAAATAGTGCATTGAAACAAGGAAATTCGAAGACACTTTTCTATGTTAACTAACGGCACGGTATCGGACCTTAATATTGAACTAGAATTTTTAAATTGGACCACGTACTATATTATAGGGTAATAGTGTAACCTACCTCAGAAAATAATTATAGGTCAATTAGGGGGTACACAGCGTGACCCTAAAGTTTAATATGTATGCCTATGCGAAATAAAGTGTTCTGAGAATCTTAAACTACAGCTGGACACTACACTGCCCTTATAGACCCTACCAAAGACTTAAGTTCTCAGTAGCGCTTCCGCTCCAATCAGTGGCCAAATATGGCGGACCCTCCATGGCCTTACTGCAGTACGTGTGCGGCTTTATAGCCGCGTTGCGGGAGCCAAAATGGCAGGAAATTACACTGCCCTACTACGACACGCTAGTGCCTTTACTCCTCAGTTGGGCTTCCGCTCTAATCCGTGGCCAAAGATGGCGAACACTACCGCCCCCTAATGCCGCACGTGCACGGCTGTAGTGCCGCGTTGCAGTGGCGAAAATGGCAGGAAACTACACTGCCCAACTACTACACACCAGTGCCTTTACTCCTCAGTTCGGCTTCCGCTCTAAATAGTGGAAAAATATGGCGGACACTATGGCCCTTCAGCGGCACTCGCGCTGCTGTAGAGCCGCGTTTCGGTGGCCCAACATGTCGGACTCTTCCCAGCCCTACTACCACACGCCAGTGCCTTTACTCCTCAGTTCGGCTTCCGCTCTAATCTGTGACCAAAGAAGGCGGACACTCTATGGCATTTCTGCGGCACGTGCGCGGGTGTAGTGCCGCGTTGCTGTAGCTCAAATTGACGGATTCTGCACTGCCCAACTACGACACGACTGTGCCTTTTTTCTTCAGTTAGGCTTCCGCTCCACTCCGTGGCCAAAGATGGCGAACAGTCTATAGCCCTAGTGTGGCACGTCCGCGGCTGTAGTGCTGCGATGCAGTAGCCCTAAATGTCGGACTCTACACTGCCCTACTACGACACGCCAGTGCCTTTACTCCTCAGTTGGTCTTCCGCTCTAATCCCAGGCTAAAAAATGGCGAACACTCCAAGGCCCTAATGCTGCACGTGCACGGCTGTAGTGCCGCGTTGCAGAGGCGAAAATGGCAGGAAACTACACTTCCCTATGTCTACACACCAATGCCTTTACTCCTCAGTTCGGCTTCCGCTCTAATTAGTGACCAAGGAAGGCGGACACTCTATGGCCCTATTGCGGCACATGCGCGGCTGTAGTGCCGCGTTGCGGGGGCCAAAATGGCAGGAAATTACACTGCCCTACTACGACACGCCAGTGCCTTTACTCCTCAGTTGGGCTTCCGCTCTAATCCGTGGCCAAAGATGGCGAACACTACCGCCCCCTAATGCCGCACGTGCACGGCTGTAGTGCTGCGCTGCAGTGGCGAAAATGGCAGAAAACTACACTGCCCAACTACTACACGCGAGTGCCTTTATTCCTCAGTTCGGCTTCCGCTCTAAATAGTGGAAAAATATGGCGGACACTCCATGGCCCTTCAGCGGCACTCGCGCGGCTGTAGAGCCGCGTTTCGGTGGCCCAACATGTCGGACTCTTCCCAGCCCTACTACCACACGCCTGTGCCTTTACTCCTCAGTTCGGCTTCCGCTCTAATCTGTGACCAAAGAAGGCGGACACTCTATGGCATTTCTGCGGCACGTGCGCGGCTGTAGTGCCGCGTTGCTGTAGCTCAAATTGACGGATTCTGCACTGCCCAACTACGACACGACTGTGCCTTTTCTCCTCAGTTGGGCTTCCGCTCCACTCCGTGGCCAAAGATGGCGAACAGTCTATAGCCCTAGTGTGGCATGTCCGCGGCTGTAGTGCTGCGTTGCAGTGGCCCAAAATGTCGGACTCTACACTGCCCTACTACGACAAGCCAGTGCCTTTACTCCTCAGTTGGTCTTCCGCTCTAATCCCAGGCTAAAAAATGGCGAACACTCCAAGGCCCTAATGCTGCACGTGCACGGCTGTAGTGCCGCGTTGCAGAGGCGAAAATGGCAGGAAACTACACTGCCCTATTTCTACACACCAATGCCTTTAGTCCTCAGTTCGGCTTCCGCTCTAATTAGTGACCAAGGAAGGCGGACACTCTATGACCCTATTGCGGCACATGCGGTTCTGTAGTGCCGCGTTGCGGTGAACCAAAATGGTGGAATCTACACAGACCTACTACGACACGCCAGTGAATTTACTCCTCAGTTCGGCTTCCGCTCTAAATAGTGGAAAAATATGGCGGACACTCCATTGTCCTCCTGCGGCTCGTGCGGCGCTGTAGTCAGGCGATGCGGTGGCCCAGCATGTCTGACGCTACACTGCCCGTCTACGACACGCCAGTGCCTTCACTCCTCAGTTCGGCTTCCGCTCTAAATAGTGGAAAAATATGGCGGGCACTCCATGGTCCTACTGCGGCACGTTCGCGGCTTTAGTGACGCGTTGCGGTGGCCCAACATGTCGGACGCTACACTTCCCGACTACGGCACGCCTGTGCCTTTACTCCTCAGTTCGGCTTCCGCTCTAATCAGTGGCCAAAGATTGCGGACTGTCTATAGCCCTACTGCGGCACGTGAACGGCTGTAGTGCCGCGTTGCTGAGGCGAAAATGGCAGGAAACTACACTGCCCAACTACTACATGCCAGTGCCTTTACTCCTCAGTTCGGCTTCCGCTCTAAATAGTGGAAAAATATGGCGGACACTCCATGGCCCTTCAGCGGCAATCGCGCGGCTGAAGTGCCGCGTTTCGGTGGCCCAACATGTCGGACTCTTCCCAGCCCTACGACCACACGCCTGTGCCTTTACTCCTCAGTTCGGCTTCCGCTCTAATCTGTGACCAAAGAAGGCGGACACTCTATGGCATTTCTGCGGCACGTGCGCGGCAGTAGTGCCGCGTAGCGGTAGCCCAAATTGTCGGATTCAGCGCAGCCCAACTGCGACACGACAGTGCCTTTACTCCTCAGTTGGGCTTCCGCTCCACTCCGTGGCCAAAGATGGCGAACAGTCTATAGCCCTAGTGTGGCAGTTGGCGAACACTCCAAGGCCCTAATGCTGCACGTGCACGGCTGTAGTGCCGCGTTGCAGTGGCGAAAATGGCAGGAAACTACACTCCCATCTACTACACGCCAGTGCCATTACTCCTCAGTTCGGCTTCCGCTCTAAATAGTGAAAAAATATGGCTGACACTCTATGGCATTTCTGCGGCATGTGCACGGCTTTAGTGCCGCGTTGCGGTGGCCAAAATGGCAGGAAACTACGCTGCCCTATTTCTACACGCCAGTGCCTTTGCTCCTCAGTTCGGCTTCCGCTCTAATCTGTGACCAAAGAAGGCGGACACTCTATGGCAATACTGCGGCACGTGCGCGGCTGTAGTGCCGCGTTGCGGTAGCCCAAAATGTCGGATTCTGCACTGCCCTACTACGACACGCCAGTGCCTTTACTCCTCAGTTGGGCTTCCGCTTCACTCCGTGGCCAAAGATGGCAAACAGTCTATAGCCCTTGACCGGCACGCCCGCGGCTGTAGTGCCGCGTTGCGGTGGCCCAAAATGTCAGACTCTACACTGCCCTACTACGACACGCCAGTGCCTTTACTCCTCAGTTGGGCTTCCGCTCTAATTCCAGGCTAAAAAATGGCGAACTCTCCAAGACCCTAATGCTGCACGTGCACGGCTGTAGTGCCGCGTTGCGGTGGCCAAATTGGCAGGAAATTACACTGCCCTGCTACGACACGCGAGTGCCTTTACTTCTCAGGTCGGCTTCCGCCCTAATCAGTGACCAAAGATGGCGGACTCTCCATGGCCTTTCTGCGGCACGTGCACGACTGTAGTGCCGCGTTGCGGTGGCCCAACTTGTCGGTTGCTATACTGCCTGACTACAACACGCCAGTGCCTTTACTCCACAGTTCTGCTTCCGCTATAATCAGGAGCCAAAGATGGCGGACAGTCTATAGCCCTTCTGCGGCACGTCCACGGCTGAATGTGCCAAGTTGCGATTGCCCAAAATGGTGGACACTACACTGCCCTTCTAGACCCTACCAAAGACTTAAGTTCTCAGTAGCGCTTCCGCTCTAATCAGTGGCCAAATATGGCAGACACTTCATGGCCCTACTGCGGCACGTGTGCGGCTTTATAGCCGCGTTGCGGGGACCAAAATGGCAGGAAATTACACTGCCCTACTACTACACGCCAGTGCCTTTACTCCTCAGTTCGGCTTCCGCTATAAATAGTGGAAAAATATGGCGGACACTCCATGGCCCTTCAGCGGCACGTGCGCGGCTGTAGTGCCGCGTTGCTGTAGCTCAAATTGTCGGATTCTGCACTGCCCTACTACGACACGCCAGTGCCTTTACTCCTCAGATGGGCTTCCGCTCCACTCCGTGGCCAAAGATGGCGAACAGTCTATAGCCCTAGAGCGGCACGCCCGCGGCTGTAGTGCCGCGTTGCGGTGGCCCAAAATGTCAGACTCTACACTGCCCTACTACGACAGGCCAGTGCCTTTACTCCTCAGTTGGGCTTCCGCTCTAATCCCAGGCTTAAAAATGGCGAACTCTCCAAGGCCCTAATGCTGCACGTGCACGGCTGTAGTGCCGCGTTGCGGTGGACAAATTGGCAGGAAACTACACTGCCCTATTTCTACACACCAGTGCATTTACTCCTCTGTTCTGCCTCCGCTCTCTTTAGTGACAAAAGAAGGCGTATACTCTATGGCCCTATTGCGGCACATGCGCGGCTGTAGTGTCGCGTTGCGGTGGCCTAAATTGTCGGACTCTACACTGCCCTACTACGACACAACAGTGCCTTTACTCCTCTGTTCGGCTTCCGCTCTAAATAGTGGAAAAAGATGGCGGACACTCCATGGCCCTTGAGCGGCACGTGCACGGCTGTAGTGCCGCGTTGTAGTGGCCAAAATGGCAGGAAACTACACTGCCCTACAACGAAAAGCCAGTGCCTTTACACCTCAGTTGCGCTTCCACTCTAATCACTGGCCAAAGATTTCGGACACTCCATGGTCCAACTGCGGCACATGCGCAACTGTAGTGCCGCGTTGTGGTGGCCCAAAATAGCGGACACTACACCGCCCTACATGACCCTACCAAAGACATAAGTTCTCAATTGCGCTTCCACACTAAGCATTGGCCAAAGATGGCGGACACTCCATAGCTCTAATGCGGCACGTCCGCGGCTGTAGTGCCGCGTTGCGGTTGCCCAAATTGTCGAACTCATCGCTATCCTACTACTAAACGCCAGTCCCATAACCCCTCAGTTGGGCTTCCGCTCTTATCCGTTGCCAAAGATTGCGGACCCTCCATGGCCCTACTGCGGCACGTGTGCGGCTTTATAGCTGCGTTGCGGGGGCCAAAATGGCAGGAAATTACACTGCTCTACTACGACACGCGAGTGCCTTTACTCCTCAGGTCGGTTTCCGCCCTAATCAGTGACCAAAGATGGCGGACTCTCCGTGGCCCTTCTGCGGCACGTGCACGACTGTAGTGCCGCGTTGCGGTGGCCTAACTTTTCAGTCGCTACACTGCCCTACTACGACACGCCAGTCCCTTTACCCCTCTGTTGGGTTTCCGCTCTAATCCGTAGCCAAAGATTGCGGACACTCCACGGTCCTAATGCTGCACGTGCACGGCTGTATTACCGCGTTGCGGTGGCCAAAATGGCAGGAAACTACACTGCCCTATTTCTACACGCCAGTGCCTTTACTCCTCATTTCGACTTCCGCTCAAATTAAAGAACAAAGAAGGCGGACACTCTATGGCCCTATTGCGGCACATGCGCGGCTGTAGTGCCGCGTTGCGGTGGCCTAAATTGTCGGACTCTACACTGCCCTACTACGACACACCAGTGCCTTTACTCCTCTGTTCGGCTTCCGCTCTAAATAGTGGAAAAAGATGGCGGACACTCCATGGCCCTTCAGCGGCACGTGCACGGCTGTAGCGCCGCGTTGCGGGGGCCAAAATGGCAGGAAACTACACTGCCCTACTACGACACGAAAGTGGCTTTATTCCTCAGTTGGGCTTCCGCTCTAATCCGTGGCCAAAAAATGGCGAACACTCCAAGGCCCTAATGCGGCACGTGCACGGCTGTAGTGCCACGTTGTGGTGGCCAAAATGGCAGGAAACTACACTGCCCTACAACGAAAAGCCAGTGCCATTACACCTCAGTTGGGCTTCCACTCTAATCAGTGGCCAAAGATTTCGGACACTCCATGGTCCAACTGCGGCACATGCGCAACTGTAGTGCCGCGTTGTGGTGGCCCAAAATAGCGGACACTACACCGCCCTACATGACAATACCAAAGACATAAGTTCTCAATTGCGCTTCCACACTAAGCATCGGCCAAAGATGGCGGACACTCCAAAGCTCTAATGCGGCACGTCCGCGGCTGTAGTGCCGCGTTGCGGTTGCCCAAATTGTCGAACTCATCGCTGTCCTACTACTAAACGCCAGTCCCATAACCCCTCAGTTGGGCTTCCGCTCTTATCCGTTGCCAAAGATTGCGGACCCTCCATGGCCCTACTGCGGCACGTGTGCGGCTTTATAGCTGCGTTGCGGGGGCCAAAATGGCAGGAAATCTCTACGACACGCGAGGTCTACTACGACACGCGAGTGCCTTTACTCCTCAGTTGGGCTTCCGCTCCACTCCGTGGCCAAAGATGGCGAACTGTCTATAGCCCTAGTGTGGCACGTCCGCGGCAGTAGTGCCGCGTTGCGGTGGCCGAAATGGCAGGAAATTACACTGTCCTGTTTCTACACACCAGTGCCTTTACTCCTCAGTTCGGATTCCGCTCTAATTAGTGACCAAAGAAGGCGGACACTCTATGGCCCTATTGCGGCACATGTGCGGCTGTAGTGCCGGGTTGCGGTGAACCAAAATGGTGGACTCTACACAGACCTACTTCGACACGCCAGTGCCTTTACTCCACAGTTGGGCTTCCGCTCTAATCCCAGGCTAAAAAATGGCGAACACTCCAAGGCCCTAATGCTGCACGTGCACGGTTGTAGTGCCGCGTTGCGGTGGCCAAAATGGCAGGAAATTACACTGCCCTATTTCTACACACCAGTGCCTTTACTCCTCAGTTCGGAATCCGCTATAAATAGTGGAAAAATATGGCGGACACTCCATGGCCCTTCAGCGGCACGTGCGCGGCTGTAGTGCCGCGTTGCTGTAGCTCAAATTGTCGGATTCTGCACTGCCCAACTACGACACGACTGTGCCTTTACTCCTCAGTCGGGCTTCCACTCCACTCCGTGGCCAAAGAATGCGAACAGTCTATAACCCTAGTGTGGCACGTCCGCGGCTGTAGTGCCGCGTTGCGGTGGCCCAAAATGTCGGACTCTACACTGCCCTACTACGACACGGCAGTGCCTTTACTCCTCAGTTGGTCTTCCGCTCTAATCCCAGGCTAAAAAATGGCGAACACTCCAAGGCCCTAATGCTGCACGTGCACGGCTGTAGTGCCGCGTTGCAGTGGCGAAAATGGCAGGAAACTACACTGCCCAACTACTACACGCCAGTGCCATTACTCCTCAGTTCGGCTTCCGCTCTAAATAGTGGGAAAATATGGCGGACACTCTATGGCATTTCTGCGGCACGTGCACGGCTTTAGTGCCGCGTTGCGGTGGCCAAAATGGCAGGAAACTACACTGTCCTATTTCTACACACCAGTGCCTTTACTCCTCAGTAGGGCATCCGCTCTAATCTGTGTCCAAAGAAGGCGGACACTCCATGGTCCAACTGCGGCGCATGGGCAACTGTAGTGCCGCGTTGTGGTGGCCCAAAATAGCGGACACTACACTGCCCTACATGACCCTACCAAAGACTTAAGTTCTCAATTGCGCTTCCACTCTAAGCATTGGCCAAAAATAGGCGGACACTCCACAGCTCTAATGCGGCACGTCTGCGGATGTAGTGCCGTGTTGCGGTAGCCCAAATTGTCTAACTCTTCGCTGCCCTACTACGACACGCCAGTCCCATAACCCCTCATTTGGGATAACGCTCTTATCCGTTGCCAAAGATTGCGGACACTCCATGGCCCTTCAGCGGCACGTGCACGGCTGTAGCGCCGCGTATCGGGGGCCAAAATGGCAGGAAATTACACTGTCCTACTACGACACGCCAGTGCCTTTACTCCTCAGTTGGGCTTCCGCTCTAATCCGTGGCCAAAGATGGCGAACACTAACGCCCCCTAATGCCGCACGTGCACGGCTGTAGTGCCGCGTTGCAGTGGCCAAAATGGCGGAAACTACTCTGCCCTACTACGACACGCGAGAGCCTTTACTCCTCAGGTCGGCTTCCGCCCTAATCAGTGACCAAAGATGACGGACCCTCCTTTTCCCTTCTGCGACACGTGCACGACTGTAGTGCCGCGTAGCGGTTGCCCAACTTGTCGGTCGCTACACTGCCCGACTACAACACGCCAGTGCTTTGATTCCACAGTTCTGCTTCCGCTCTAATCAGGAGCCAAAGAAGGCGGACAGTCTATAGCCCTTTTGCGGCACGTCCACGGCTGAATGTGCCAAGTTGCGATTGCCCAAAATGGTGGACACTACACTGCCCTTCGAGACCCTACCAAAGACTTAAGTTCTCAGTAGCGCTTCCGCTCTTATCAGTGGCCAAATATGGGCCATAAAGTGTCCGCCTTCCTTGGACACTAATTATAGCGGAAGCCGAACTGAGGAGTAAAGGCACTGGTGTGTAGAAATAGGGCAGTGTAGTTTCCGGCCATTTTGGCCACCGAAACGCGGCACTACAGCCGTGCGAGTGCCGCTGAAGGGCCATGGAGTGTCCGCCATATTTGGCCACGGAGTGGTGCGGAAGCCCAACTGAGGAGTAAAGGCACTGTCGTGTCGTAGTTGGGCAGTGCAGAATCCGACATTTTGGACTACCGCAAAGCGGCACTACAGCCGCGCACGTGCCGCAGAAATGCCATAGAGTGTCCGCCTTCTTTCGTCACAGATTAGAGCGGAAGCCGAACTGAGGAGTAATGGCACTGGCGTGTAGTAGTTGGGCAGTGTAGAGTCCGAAATTTTGGGCCACTGCAACGCGACACAGTAGCCGCGCATGTGCCGCAATAGGGCCATAGAGTGTCCGCCTTCTTTGTTCACTAATTTGAGCGGAAGTCGAACTGAGGAGTAAAGGCACTGGCGTGTAGTAGTTGGGCAGTGTAGTTTCCTGCCATTTTCGCCACTGCAACGCGGCACTACAGCCGTGCACGTGCGGCATTAGGGGGCGTTAGTGTTCGCCATCTTTGGCCACGGATTAGAGCGGAAGCCCAACTGAGGAGTAAAGGCACTGGCGTGTCGTAGTAGGGCAGTGTAATTTCCTGCCATTTTGGCCCCCGATACGCGGCGCTACAGCCGTGCACGTGCCGCTGAAGGGCCATGGAGTGTCCGCCAACTTTTTCCACTATTTAGAGCGGAAGCCGATCAGAGAGTAAAGGCACTGGTGTGTCGTAGTAGGGCAGTGTAGAGTCCGACAATTTAGGACACCGCAACGCGGCACTACAGCCGCGCATGTGCCGCAATAGGGCCATAGAGTGTCCGCCTTCTTTGTTCACTAATTTGAGCGGAAGTCGAACTGAGGAGTAAAGGCACTGGCGTGTATAAATAGGGCAGTATTGTTTCCTGCCATTTTGGCCACCGCAACGCGGTAATTTAGCCGTGCACGTGCAGCATTAGGACCGTGGAGTGTCCGCCATCTTTGGCCACTGATCAGAGCGGAAGCGCAACTGAGAACTTAAGTCTTTGATAGGGTCTTGTAGGGCAGTGTAGAGTCCGACATTTTGGACCCCGCATCGCGGCACTACAGCCGCTGACGTGCCACACTAGGGCTATAGACTGTTCGCCATCTTTGGCCACTATTTAGAGCGAAATCCGAGCTGAGGAGAAAAGGCACTGGCGTGCAGTAGTAGGGCAGTGTAGCTTCCTGACATTTTGGCCTACGCAACGTGGCTATAAAGCCGCACACGTGGCGCAGTAGGGCCATGGAGGCTCCGCCAACTTTGGCCACGGATTAGAGCGGAAGCGCAACTGTGGAGTGAAGGCACAGGCGTGGCGCAACTGAGAACTTAAGTCTTTGGTAGGGTCTTGTAGGGCGTAGTAGTTTCCTGTCATTTTGGCCATCGCAACGCGGTGCTACAGCCGTGCACGTGCAGCATTAGGACAGTGGAGCGTCCGCCATCTTTTTCCACTATTTAGAGCGGAAGCCGAACGGAGGAGTAAAGGCACTGGTGTGTCGTAGTAGAGCAGTGTAGAGTCCGACATTTTGGACTACCACAAAGCGGCACTACAGCCGCGCACGTGCCGCAGAAATGCCATAGAGTGTCCGCCTTCTTTGTTCACTAATTTGACGGAAGTCGAACTGAGGAATAAAGGTACTGGCGTGTAGAAAAAGGGCAGTATTGTTTCCTGCCATTTTGGCCACCGCAACGCGGTAATACAGCCGTGCACGTGCAGCATTAGGACGGTGGAGTGTCCGCCATCTTTGGCCACTGATTAGAGCGGAAGCGCAACTGAGAACTTAAGTCTTTGGTAGGGTCTTGTAGGGCAGTGTAGAGTCCGACATTTTGGACCCCGCATCGCGGCACTACAGCCGCTGACGTGCCACACTAGGGCTATAGACTGTTCGCCATCTTTGGCCACGGAGTGGAGCGGAAGCCCAACTGAGGAGTAAAGGCACAGTCGTGTCGTAGTTGGGCATTGCAGAATCCGTCAATTTGAGCTACAGCAACGCGGCACTACAGCCGCGCACGTGCCGCAGAAATGCCATAGAGTGTCCGCCTTCTTTGGTCACAGATTAGAGCGGAAGCCGAACTGAGGAGTAAAGGCACAGGCGTGTGGTAGTAGGGCTGGGAAGAGTCCGACATGTTGGGCCACCGAAACGCGGATCTACAGCCGCGCGAGTGCCGCTGAAGGGCCGTGGAGTGTCCGCCATATTTTTCCACTATTTAGAGCGGAAGCCGAACTGAGGAGTAAAGGCACTGGCGTGTAGTAGTTGGGCAGTGTAGTTTCCTGCCATTTTCGCCACTGCAACGCGGCACTACAGCCTTGCACGTGCGGCATTAGGGGGCGTTAGTGTTCGCCATCTTTGGCCACGGATTAGAGCGGAAGCCCAACTGAGGAGTAAAGGCACTGGCGTGTCGTAGTAGGGCAGTGTAATTTCCTGCCATTTTGGCCCCCGCAACGCGGCTATAAAGCCGCACACGTGCCGCAGTAGGGCCATGGAGGGTCCGCCATATTTGGCCACTGTTTAGAGATGAAGCGCTACTGAGAACTTAAGTCTTTGGTAGGGTCTTGTAGGGCAGTGTAGAGTCCCACATTTTGGACCCCGCATTGCGGCACTACAGCCGCTGACGTGCCACACTAGGGCTATAGACTGTTCGCCATCTTTGGCCACTATTTAGAGCGGAATCCGAGCTGAGGAGTAAAGGCACTGGCGTGCAGTAGTAGGGCAGTGTAGTTTCCTGCCATTTTCGATACTGCAACACGGCACTACAGCCGTGCACGTGCCGCATTAGGGAGCGGGAGTGTTCGCCATCTTTGGCCACGGATTAGAGCGGTAGCCCAACTGAGGAGTAACGGCTCTGGCGTGTCGTAGTTGGGCAGTGTAGCTTCCTGACATTTTGGCCTACGCAACGTGGCTATAAATCCGCACACGTGGCGCAGTAGGGCTATAAAGTGTCCGCCTTCCTTGGACACTAATTATAGCGGAAGCCGAACTGAGGAGTAAAGGCACTGGTGTGTAGAAATAGGGCAGTGTAGTTTCCTGCCATTTTGGCCACCGCAACGCAGCACTACAGCCGTGCACGAGCCGCAGAAATGCCATAGAGTGTCTGCCTTCTTTGGTCACAGATTAGAGCGGAGGCCGAACTGAGGAGTAAAGGCACAGGCGTGTCGTAGTAGGGCAGTGTAGAGTCCGACATTTTGGGCCACCGCAACGCGGCACTACAGCCGCGGACCTGCTGCTCTAGGGCCATAGACTGTTCGCCATCTTTGGCCACGGAGTGGTGCGGAAGCCCAACTGAGGGGTAAAGGCACTGTCGTGTCGTATTTGGGCAGTGCAGAATCCGACATTTTGGACTACCGCAAAGCGGCACTACAGCCGCGCACGTGCCGCAGAAATGCCTTAGAGTGTCCGCCTTCTTTCGTCAAAGATTAGAGCGGAAGCCGAACTGAGGAGTAAAGGCACCGGCGTGTGGTAGTAGGGCAGGGAAGAGTCCGAAATTTTGGGCCGCTGCAACGCGACACAATAGCCGCGCATGTGCCGCAATAGGGCCATAGAGTGTCTGCCTTCTTTGTTCACTAATTTGACGGAAGTCGAACTGAGGAATAAAGGTACTGGCGTGTAGAAATAGGGCAGTATTGTTTCCTGCCATTTTGGCCACCGCAACGCGGTAATACAGCCGTGCACGTGCAGCATTAGGACCGTGGAATGTCCGCCATCTTTGGCCACTGATTAGAGCGGAAGCGCAACTGAGAACTTATATCTTTGGTAGGGTCTTGTAGGGCAGTGTAGAGTCCGACATTTTGGTCCCCGCATCGCGGCACTACTGCCGCGCATGTGCCGCAATAGGCCCATAAAGCGTCCGCCTTCCTTGGACACTAATTATAGCGGAAGCCGAACTGAGGAGTAAAGGCACTGGTGTGTAGAAATAGGGCAGTGTAGTTTCCTGCCATTTTGGCCACCGAAACGCGGCACTACAGCCGTGCGAGTGCCGCTGAAGGACCATGGAGTGTCCGCCATATTTGGCCACGGAGTGGTGTGGAGGCCCAACTGAGGAGTAAAGGCACTGTCGTGTCGTAGTTGGGCAGTGCAGAATCCGACATTTTGGACTACCGCAAAGCGGCACTACAGCCGCGCACGTGCCGCAGAAATGCCATAGAGTGTCCGCCTTCTTTCGTCACAGATTAGAGCGGAAGCCGATCTGAGGAGTAATGGCACTGGCGTGTAGTAGTTGGGCAGTGTAGAGTCCGAAATTTTGGGCCACTGCAACGCGACACAATAGCCGCGCATGTGCCGCAATAGGGCCATAGAGTGTCCGCCTTCTTTGTTCACTAATTTGACGGAAGTCGAACTGAGGAATAAAGGTACTGGCGTGTAGAAATAGGGCAGTATAGTTTCCTGCCATTTTGGCCACCGCAACGCGGTAATACAGCCGTGCACGTGCAGCATTAGGACCGTGGACTGTCCGCAATCTTTGGCCACTGATTAGAGCGGAAGCGCAACTGAGAACTTAAGTCTTTGGTAGGGTTTTGTAGGGCAGTGTAGAGTCCGACATTTTGGACACCGCAACGCGGCACTACAGCCGCGGACGTGCCGCACTAGGGCTATAGACTGTTCGCCTTTTTGGCCACTGATTAGAGCGGAAGCCCAACTGAGGAGTAAAGGCACTGGCGTGTCGTAGTAGGGCAGTGTAGAGTCCGACATTTTGGGCAATCGCAACTTGGCACATTCAGCCGAGGACGTGCTGCAGAAGGGCTATAGACTGTCCGCCATCTTTGGCCACTGATTAGAGCGGAAGCCGAACTGTGGAGTAAATGTAATGGCGTCTAGCAGTTGGGCAGTGTAGTTTCCTGCCTTTCTCGCCACTGCAACGCAGCACTACAGCCGTGCACGTGCCGCAGTAGGGCTATAGACAGTCCGCAATCTTTGGCCACTGATTAGAGCAGAAGTCGAACTGAGGAGTAAAGTCACTGGCGTGTCGTAGTCGGGCAGTGTAGCGTCCGACATGTTGGGCCACCGCAACGCGTCACTAAAGCCGCGTACGTGCCGCAGTAGGACCATGGAGTGCCCGCCATATTTTTCCACTATTTAGAGCGGAAGCCGAACTGAGGAGTGAAGGCACTGGCGTGTCGTAGTCGGGCAGTGTAGCGTCAGACATGCTAGGCCACCGCATCGCGTCACTACAGCCGCGCACGAGCCGCAGGAGGACCATGGAGTGTCCGCTATATTTTTCCACTATTTAGAGCGGAAGCCGAACTGAGGAGTAAATTCACTGGCGTGTCGTAGTAGGTCTGTGTAGATTCCACCATTTCGGTTCACCGCAACGCGGCACTACAGCCGCGCATGTGCCGCAATAGGGCCATGAGTGTCCGCCTTCCTTGGTCACTAATTAGAGCGGAAGCCGAACTGAGGAGTAATGGCACTGGCTGTAATAGTTGGGCAGTGTAGTTTCCTGCCATTTTCGCCTCTGCAACGCGGCACTACAGCCATGCACGTGCAGCATTAGGGCCTTGGAGTGTTCGCCATTTTTTAGCCTGGGATTAGAGCGGAAGACCAACTGAGGAGTAAAGGCACTGGCGTGTCGTAGTAGGGCTGTGTAGAGTCCAACATTTTGGGCCACTGCAACGCGGCAGTACAGCCGCGGACGTGCCACACTAGGGCTATAGACTGTTCGCCATATTTGGCCACTGTTTAGAGCGGAAGCGCTACTGAGAACTTAAGTCTTTGGTAGGGTCTAGAAGGGCAGTGTAGTGTCCACCAATTTGGGCAATCGCAACTTGGCACATTCAGCCGTTGACGTGCCGCAGAAGGGCTATAGACTGTCCGCCATCTTTGGCTCGTGATTAGAGCGGAAGCAGAACTGTGGAGTAAAGGCACTGGCGTGTTGTAGTCAGGCAGTGTAGCGACTGAAATGTTGGGCCACCGCAACGCGGCACTACAGTCGTGCACGTGCCGCAGAAGGGCCACGGAGAGTCCGCAATCTTTGGCAACGGATAAGAGCGGAAGCCCATCTGAGGGGTTATGGGACTGGCGTTTAGTAGTAGGATAGCGATGAGTTCGACAATTTGGGCAACCGCAACGCGGCACTACAGCCGCGGACGTGCCGCATTAGAGCTATGGAGTGTCCGCCATCTTTGGCCAATGCTTAGTGTGGAAGCGCAATTGAGAACTTATGTCTTTGGTAGGGTCATGTAGGGCGGTGTAGTGTCCGCTATTTTGGGCCACCACAACGCGGCACTACAGTTGCGCATGTGCCGCAATAGAGCCATAGAGTGTCCGCCTTCTTTGTTCACTAATTTCAGCGGAAGTCGAACTGAGGAGTAAAGGCACTGGCGTGTAGAAATAGGGCAGTGTAGTTTCCTGCCATTTTGGCCAGCGCAACGCGGTAATACAGCCGTGCACGTGCAGCATTAGGACCGTGGAGTGTCCGCAATCTTTGGCTACGGATTAGAGCGGAAACCCAACAGAGGGGTAAAGGGACTGGCGTGTCGTAGTAGGGCAGTGTAGAGTCCGACATTTTGGACACCGCAACGCGGCACTACAGCCGCGAACGTGCCGCAGTAGAGCTATGGAGTGTCCACCATCTTTGACCACTGATTAGAGTGGAAGCGCAACTGAGAACTTAAGTCTTTGGTAGGGTCTTGTAGTTCAGTGTAGTGTCCGCTATTTTGGGCCACCACAACGCGGCACTACAGCCGCGAACGTGCCGCACTAGGGCTATAAACTGTTCGCCATCTTTGGAAACTAATTAGAGCTGAAGCCCAACTGTGGAGTAAAGGCACTGGCGTTTTGTAGTCGGACTGTGTAGAGTTCAACAAGTTGGGCCACCTCAACGTGGCACTACAGCCGTGCACGTGCCGCTGAAGGCCCATAGAGTGTACGCCTTCTTTGGTCACTAAAGAGAGCGGAGGCAGAACAGAGGAGTAAATGCACTGGTGTGTAGAAATAGGGCAGTGTAGTTTCCTGCCAATTTGTCCACCGCAACGCGGCACTACAGCCGTGCACGTGCAGCATTAGGGCCTTGGAGAGTTCGCAATTTTTTAGCCTGGGATTAGAGCGGAAGCCCAACTGAGGAGTAAAGGCACTGGCCTGTCGTAGTAGGGCAGTGTAGAGTCTGACATTTTGGGCCACCGCAACGCGGCACTACAGCCGCGGGCGTGCCGCTCTAGGGCTATAGACTGTTCGCCATCTTTGGCCACGGAGTGGAGCGGAAGCCCATCTGAGGAGTAAAGGCACTGGCGTGTCGTAGTAGGGCAGTGCAGAATCCGACATTTTGGGCTACCGCAACGTTGCACTACAGCCGCGCACGTGCCGCAGGATTGCCATAGAGTGTCCGCCTTCTTTGGTCACAGATTAGAGCGGAAGCCGAACTGAGGAGTAAAGGCACTGGTGTGTAGAAATAGGGCAGTGTAGTTTCCTGCCATTTTTGCCACCGCAACGCGGCACTAAAGCCGTGCACGTGCCGCAGAAATGCCATAGAATGTCCGCCATATTTTTCAACTATTTAGAGCGGAGGCCGAACTGAGGAGTAATGGCACTGGCGTGTAGTAGTTGGGCAGTGTAGTTTCCTGCCATTTTCGCCACTGCAACGCGGCACTACAGCCGTGCACGTGCAGGATTAGGGCCTTGGAGTGTTCGCCATTTTTTAGCATGGGATTAGAGCGGAAGACCATCTGAGGAGTAAAGGCACTGGCGTGTCGTTGTTGGGCAGTGCAGAATCCGACAATTTGAGCTACAGCAACGCGGCACTACAGCCGCGCACGTGCCGCTGAAGGGCCATGGAGTGTCCGCCATATTTTTCCACTATTTATAGCGGAAGCCGAACTGAGGAGTAAAGGCACTGGCGTGTAGTAGTAGGGCAGTGTAATTTCCTGCCATTTCGGTCCCCGCAACGCGGCTATAAAGCCGCACACGTGTCGCAGTAGGGCCATGAAGTGTCTGCCATATTTGGCCACTGATTAGAGCGGAAGCGCTACTGAGAACTTAAGTCTTTGGTAGGGTCTAGAAGGGCAGTGTAGTGTCCACCATTTTGGGCAATCGCAACTTGGCACATTCAGCCGTGGACGTGCCGCAGAAGGGCTGTAGACTGTCCGCCATCTTTGGCTCCTGATTAGAGCGGAAGCAGAACTGTGGAGTAAAGGCACTGGCGTGTTGTAGTCAGGCAGTATAGCGACCGACAAGTTGGGCCACCGCAACGCGGCACTACAGTCGTGCACGTGCCGCAGAAAGGCCATGGAGAGTCCGCCATCTTTGGTCACTGATTAGGGCGGAAGCCGACCTGAGAAGTAAAGGCACTCGCGTGTCGTAGCAGGGCAGTGTAATTTCCTGCCAATTTGGCCACCGCAACGCGGCACTACAGCCGTGCAAGTGCAGCATTAGGGTCTTGGAGAGTTCGCCATTTTTTAGCCTGGGATTAGAGCGGAAGCCCAACTGAGGAGTAAAGGCACTGGCGTGTCGTAGTAGGGCAGTGTAGAGTCTGACATTTTGGGCCACCGCAACGCGGCACTACAGCCGCGGGCGTGCCGGTCAAGGGGTATAGACTGTTCGCCATCTTTGGCCACGGAGTGGAGCGGAAGCCCAACTGAGGAGTAAAGGCACTGGCGTGTCGTAGTAGGGCAGTGCAGAATCCGACATTTTGGGCTACCGCAACGCGGCACTACAGCCACGCACGTGCCGCAGAATTGCCATAGAGAGTCCGCCTTCTTTGGTCACAGATTAGAGCGGAAGCCGAACTGAGGAGCAAAGGCACTGGCGTGTAGAAACAGGGCAGCGTAGTTTCCTGCCATTTTGGCCACCGCAACGCGGCACTAAAGCCGTGCACATGCCGCAGAAATGCCATAGAGTGTCCGCCATAATTTTCCACTATTTAGAGCGGAAGCCGAACTGAGGAGTAATGGCACTGGCGTGTAGTAGTTGGGAGTGTAGTTTCCTGCCATTTTCGCCACTGCAACGCGGCACTACAGCCGTGCACGTGCAGCATTAGGGCCTTGGAGTGTTCGCCATCTGCCACACTAGGGCTATAGACTGTTCGCCATCATTGGCCACGGAGTGGAGCGGAAGCCCATCTGAGGAGTAAAGGCACTGTCGTGTCGCAGTTGGGCTGCGCTGAATCCGACAATTTGGGCTACCGCTACTCGGCACTACTGCCGCGCACGTGCCGCAGAAATGCCATAGTGTCCGCCTTCTTTGGTCACAGATTAGAGCGGAAGCCGAACTGAGGAGTAAAGGCACAGGCGTGTGGTCGTAGGGCTGGGAAGAGTCCGACATGTTGGGCCACCGAAACGCGGCATTTCAGCCGCGCGAGCGCCGCTGAAGGGCCATGGAGTGTCCGCCATATTTTTCCACTATTTAGAGCGGAAGCCGAACTGAGGAGTAAAGGCACTGGCGTGTAGTAGTTGGGCAGTGTAGTTTCCTGCCATTTTCGCCACTGCAACGCGGCACTACAGCCGTGCACGTGCGGCATTAGGGGGCGGTAGTGTTCGCCATCTTTGGCCACGGATTAGAGCGGAAGCCCTTCTGAGGAGTAACGGCACTGGCGTGTCGTAGTAGGGCCGTGTAATTTCCTGCCATTTTGGCCCCCGCAAACGCTGCTATAAAGCCGCAAAGGTGCCGAAGTAGGGCCATGGAGGGTCCGCCATATTTGGCCACTGATAAGAGCGGAAGCGCTACTGAGAACTTAAGTCTTTGGTAGGGTCTCGAAGGGCAGTGTAGTGTCCACCATTTTGGGCAATCGCAACTTGGCACATTCAGCCGTGGACGTGCCGCAAAAGGGCTATAGACTGTCCGCCTTCTTTGGCTCCTGATTAGAGCGGAAGCAGAACTGTGGAATCAAAGCACTGGCGTGTTGTAGTCGGGCAGTGTAGCGACCGACAAGTTGGGCAACCGCAACGCGGCACTACAGTCGTGCACGTGTCGCAGAAGGGAAAAGGAGGGTCCGTCATCTTTGGTCACTGATTAGGGCGGAATCCGACCTGAGGAGTAAAGGCTCTCGCGTGTCGTAGTAGGGCAGAGTAGTTTCCGCCATTTTGGCCACTGCAACGCGGCACTACAGCTGTGCACAAGCCGCAATAGGAGCGTGGAGTGTCCGCAATCTTTGGCAACGGATAAGAGCGTTATCCCAAATGAGGGGTTATGGGACTGGCGTGTCGTAGTAGGGCAGCGAAGAGTTAGACAATTTGGGCTACCGCAACACGGCACTACATCCGCGGACGTGCCGCATTAGAGCTGTGGAGTGTCCGCCTATTTTTGGCCAATGCTTAGAGTGGAAGCGCAATTGAGAACTTAAGTCTTTGGTAGGGTCATGTAGGGCAGTGTAGTGTCCGCTATTTTGGGCCACCACAACGCGGCACTACAGTTGCCCATGCGCCGCAGTTGGATCATGGAGTGTCCGCCTTCTTTGGACACAGATTAGAGCGGATGCCCTACTGAGGAGTAAAGGCACAGTCGTGTCGTAGTTGGGCAGTGCAGAATCCGACAATTTGAGCTACAGCAACGCGGCACTACAGCCGCGCACGTGCCGCTGAAGGGCCATGGAGTGTCCGCCATACTTTTCCACTATTTATAGCGGATTCCGAACTGAGGAGTAAAGGCACTGGTGTGTAGAAATAGGGCAGTGTAATTTCCTGCCATTTTGGCCACCGCAACGCGGCACTACAACCGTGCACGTGCAGCATTAGGGCCTTGGAGTGTTCGCCATTTTTTAGCCTGGGATTAGAGCGGAAGCCCAACTGTGGAGTAAAGGCACTGGCGTGTCGAAGTAGGTCTGTGTAGAGTCCCCCATTTTGGTTCACCGCAACCCGGCATTACAGCCGCACATGTGCCGCAATAGGGCCATAGAGTGTCCGCCTTCTTTGGTCACTAATTAGAGCGGAAGTCGAACTGAGGAGTAAAGGCACTGGCGTGTATAAATAGGGCAGTATTGTTTCCTGCCATTTTGGCCACCGCAACGCGGTAATTTAGCCGTGCACGTGCAGCATTAGGACCGTGGAGTGTCCGCCATCTTTGGCCACTGATTAGAGCGGAAGCGCAACTGAGAACTTAAGTCTTTGATAGGGTCTTGTAGGGCAGTGTAGAGTCCGACATTTTGGACCCCGCATCGCGGCACTACAGCCGCTGACGTGCCACACTAGGGCTATAGACTGTTCGCCATCTTTGGCCACTATTTAGAGCGAAATCCGAGCTGAGGAGAAAAGGCACTGGCGTGCAGTAGTAGGGCAGTGTAGCTTCCTGACATTTTGGCCTACGCAACGTGGCTATAAAGCCGCACACGTGGCGCAGTAGGGCCATGGAGGCTCCGCCAACTTTGGCCACGGATTAGAACGGAAGCGCAACTGAGGAGTGAAGGCACAGGCGTGGCGCAACTGAGAACGTAAGTCTTTGGTAGGGTCTTGTAGGGCGTAGTAGTTTCCTGTCATTTTGGCCATCGCAACGCGGTGCTACAGCCGTGCACGTGCAGCATTAGGACAGTGGAGCGTTCGCCATCTTTTTCCACTATTTAGAGCGGAAGCCGAACGGAGGAGTAAAGGCACTGGTGTGTCGTAGTAGAGCAGTGTAGAGTCCGACATTTTGGACTACCGCAAAGCGGCACTACAGCCGCGCACGTGCCGCAGAAATGCCATAGAGTGTCCGCCTTCTTTGTTCACTAATTTGACGGAAGTCGAACTGAGGAATAAAGGTACTGGCGTGTAGAAATAGGGCAGTATTGTTTCCTGCCATTTTGGCCACCGCAACGCGGTAATACAGCCGTGCACGTGCAGCATTAGGACCGTGGAGTGTCCGCCATCTTTGGCCACTGATTAGAGCGGAAGCGCAACTGAGAACTTAAGTCTTTGGTAGGGTCTTGTAGGGCAGTGTAGAGTCCGACATTTTGGACCCCGCATCGCGGCACTACAGCCGCTGACGTGCCACACTAGGGCTATAGACTGTTCGCCATCTTTGGCCACGGAGTGGAGCGGAAGCCCAACTGAGGAGTAAAGGCACAGTCGTGTCGTAGTTGGGCATTGCAGAATCCGTCAATTTGAGCTACAGCAACGCGGCACTACAGCCGCGCACGTGCCGCAGAAATGCCATAGAGTGTCCGCCTTCTTTGGTCACAGATTAGAGCGGAAGCCGAACTGAGGAGTAAAGGCACAGGCGTGTGGTAGTAGGGCTGGGAAGAGTCCGACATGTTGGGCCACCGAAACGCGGCTCTACAGCCGCGCGAGTGCCGCTGAAGGGCCATGGAGTGTCCGCCATATTTTTCCACTATTTAGAGCGGAAGCCGAACTGAGGAGTAAAGGCACTGGCGTGTAGTAGTTGGGCAGTGTAGTTTCCTGCCATTTTCGCCACTGCAACGCGGCACTACAGCCTTGCACGTGCGGCATTAGGGGGCGGTAGTGTTCGCCATCTTTGGCCACGGATTAGAGCGGAAGCCCAACTGAGGAGTAAAGGCACTGGCGTGTCGTAGTAGGGCAGTGTAATTTCCTGCCATTTTGGCCCCCGCAACGCGGCTATAAAGCCGCACACGTGCCGCAGTAGGGCCATGGAGGGTCCGCCATATTTGGCCACTGTTTAGAGATGAAGCGCTACTGAGAACTTAAGTCTTTGGTAGGGTCTTGTAGGGCAGTGTAGAGTCCCACATTTTGGACCCCGCATTGCGGCACTACAGCCGCTGACGTGCCACACTAGGGCTATAGACTGTTCGCCATCTTTGGCCACTATTTAGAGCGGAATCCGAGCTGAGGAGTAAAGGCACTGGCGTGCAGTAGTAGGGCAGTGTAGTTTCCTGCCATTTTCGATACTGCAACACGGCACTACAGCCGTGCACGTGCCGCATTAGGGAGCGGGAGTGTTCGCCATCTTTGGCCACGGATTAGAGCGGTAGCCCAACTGAGGAGTAACGGCTCTGGCGTGTCGTAGTTGGGCAGTGTAGCTTCCTGACATTTTGGCCTACGCAACGTGGCTATAAAGCCGCACACGTGGCGCAGTAGGGCTATAAAGTGTCCGCCTTCCTTGGACACTAATTATAGCGGAAGCCGAACTGAGGAGTAAAGGCACTGGTGTGTAGAAATAGGGCAGTGTAGTTTCCTGCCATTTTGGCCACCGCAACGCAGCACTACAGCCGTGCACGTGCCGCAGAAATGCCATAGAGTGTCTGCCTTCTTTGGTCACAGATTAGAGCGGAGGCCGAACTGAGGAGTAAAGGCACAGGCGTGTCGTAGTAGGGCAGTGTAGAGTCCGACATTTTGGGCCACCGCAACGCGGCCCTACAGCCGCGGACCTGCTGCTCTAGGGCCATAGACTGTTCGCCATCTTTGGCCACGGAGTGGTGCGGAAGCCCAACTGAGGGGTAAAGGCACTGTCGTGTCGTATTTGGGCAGTGCAGAATCCGACATTTTGGACTACCGCAAAGCGGCACTACAGCCGCGCACGTGCCGCAGAAATGCCTTAGAGTGTCCGCCTTCTTTCGTCAAAGATTAGAGCGGAAGCCGAACTGAGGAGTAAAGGCACCGGCGTGTGGTAGTAGGGCAGGGAAGAGTCCGACATGTTGGTCCACCGAAACGCGGCGCTACAGCCGTGCGAGTGCCGCTGAAGGGCCATGGAGTGTCTGCCTTCTTTGTTCACTAATTTGACGGAAGTCGAACTGAGGAATAAAGGTACTGGCGTGTAGAAATAGGGCAGTATTGTTTCCTGCCATTTTGGCCACCGCAACGCGGTAATACAGCCGTGCACGTGCAGCATTAGGACCGTGGAATGTCCGCCATCTTTGGCCACTGATTAGAGCGGAAGCGCAACTGAGAACTTATATCTTTGGTAGGGTCTTGTAGGGCAGTGTAGAGTCCGATATTTTGGTCCCCGCATCGCGGCACTACTGCCGCGCATGTGCCGCAATAGGCCCATAAAGTGTCCGCCTTCCTTGGACACTAATTATAGCGGAAGCCGAACTGAGGAGTAAAGGCACTGGTGTGTAGAAATAGGGCAGTGTAGTTTCCTGCCATTTTGGCCACCGAAACGCGGCACTACAGCCGTGCGAGTGCCGCTGAAGGGCCATGGAGTGTCCGCCATATTTCGACTCGGAGTGGTGTGGAGGCCCAACTGAGGAGTAAAGGCACTGTCGTGTCGTAGTTGGGCAGTGCAGAATCCGACATTTTGGACTACCGCAAAGCGGCACTACAGCCGCGCACGTGCCGCAGAAATGCCATAGAGTGTCCGCCTTCTTTCGTCACAGATTAGAGCGGAAGCCGATCTGAGGAGTAATGGCACTGGCGTGTAGTAGTTGGGCAGTGTAGAGTCCGAAATTTTGGGCCACTGCAACGCGACACAATAGCCGCGCATGTGCCGCAATAGGGCCATAGAGTGTCCGCCTTCTTTGTTCACTAATTTGACGGAAGTCGAACTGAGGAATAAAGGTACTGGCGTGTAGAAATAGGGCAGTATAGTTTCCTGCCATTTTGGCCACCGCAACGCGGTAATACAGCCGTGCACGTGCAGCATTAGGACCGTGGACTGTCCGCAATCTTTGGCCACTGATTAGAGCGGAAGCGCAACTGAGAACTTAAGTCTTTGGTAGGGTTTTGTAGGGCAGTGTTATTTCCTGCCATTTTGGCCACCGCAACGCGGCACTACAGTCGTGCACGTGCAGCATTAGGGCCTTGGAGTGTTCGCCATTTTTTAGCCTGGGATTAGAGCGGCAGACCAACTGAGGAGTAAAGGCACTGGCGTGTCGTAGTAGGGCAGTGTAGAGTCCGACATTTTGGGCAATCGCAACTTGGCACATTCAGCCGAGGACGTGCTGCAAAAGGGCTATAGACTGTCCGCCATCTTTGGCCACTGATTAGAGCGGAAGCCGAACTGTGGAGTAAATGTAATGGCGTCTAGCAGTTGGGCAGTGTAGTTTCCTGCCTTTCTCGCCACTGCAACGCAGCACTACAGCCGTGCACGTGCCGCAGTAGGGCTATAGACAGTCCGCTATATTTTTCCACTATTTAGAGCGGAAGACCAACTGAGGAGTAAAGGCACTGGCGTGTCGTAGTAGGGCTGTGTAGAGTCCAACATTTTGGGCCACTGCAACGCGGCAGTACAGCCGCGGACGTGCCACACTAGGGCTATAGACTGTTCGCCATCTTTGGCCACGGAGTGGAGCGGAAGCCCAACTGAGGAGTAAAGGCACAGTCGTGTCGTAGTTGGGCATTGCAGAATCCGTCAATTTGAGCTACAGTAACGCGGCACTACAGCCGCGCACGTGCCGCAGAAATGCCATAGAGTGTTCGCCTTCTTTGGTCACAGATTAGAGCGGAAGCCGAACTGAGGAGTAAAGGCACAGGCGTGTGGTAGTAGGGCTGGGAAGAGTCCGACATGTTAGGCCACCGAAACGCGGCTCTACAGCCGCGCGAGTGCCGCTGAAGGGCCATGGAGTGTCCGCCATATTTTTCCACTATTTAGAGCGGAAGCCGAACTGAGGAGTAAAGGCACTGGCGTGTAGTAGTTGGGCAGTGTAGTTTCCTGCCATTTTCGCCACTGCAATGCGGCACTACAGTCTTGCACGTGCGGCATTAGGGGGCGGTAGTGATCGCCATCTTTGGCCACGGATTAGAGCGGAAGCCCAACTGAGGAGTAAAGGCACTCGCGTGTCGTAGTAGGGCAGTGTAATTTCTTGCCATTTTGGCCCCCGCAACGCAGCTATAAAGCCGCACACGTGCCGCAGTAGGGCCATGGAGGGTCCGCAATCTTTGGCAAAGGATAAGAGCGGAAGCTCAACTGAGGGGTTATGGGACTGGCGTTTAGTAGTAGGACAGCGATGAGTTCGACAATTTGGGCAACCGCAACGCGGCACTACAGCCGCGGACGTGCCGCATTAGAGCTATGGAGTGTCCGCCATCTTTGGCCAATGCTTAGTGTAGAAGCGCAATTGAGAACTTATGTCTTTGGTAGGGTCATGTAGCGCGGTTAAGTGTCCGCTATTTTGGGCCACCACAACGCGGCACTACAGTTGCGCATGTGCCGCAGTTGGACCATGGAGTGTCCGAAATCTTTGGCCAGTGATTAGAGTGGAAGCCCAACTGAGGTGTAAAGGCACTGGCTTTTCGTTGTAGGGCAGTGTAGTTTCCGGCCATTTTGGCCACCACAACGCGGCACTACAGCCGTGCACGTGCCGCATTAGGGCCTTGGAGTGTTCGCCATTTTTTGGCCACGGATTAGAGCGGAAGCCCAACTGAGGAATAAAGGCACTTTTGTGTCGTAGTAGGACAGTGTAGTTTCCTGCCATTTTGGCCCCCGCAACGCGGCGCTAAAGCCGTGCATCTGCCGCAGAAATGCCATAGAATGTCCGCCATATTTTTCCACTATTTAGAGCGGAGGCCGAACTGAGGAGTAATGGCACTGGCGTGTAGTAGTTGGGCAGTGTAGTTTCCTGCCATTTTCGCCACTGCAACGCGGCACTACAGCCGTGCACGTGCGGCATTAGGGGGCGTTAGTGTTCGCCATCTTTGGCCACGGATTAGAGCGGAAGCCCAACTGAGGAGTAAAGGCACTGGCGTGTCGTAGTAGGGCAGTGTAATTTCCTGCCATTTTGGCCCCCGCAACGCGGCTATAAAGCCGCACACGTGCCGCAGTAGGGCCATGGAGGGTCCGCCATATTTGGCCACTGTTTAGAGCGGAAGCGCTACTAAGAACTTAAGTCTTTGGTAGGGTCTAGAAGGGCAGTGTAGTGTCCACCAATTTCGGCAATCTCAACTTGGCACATTCAGCCGTTGACGTGCCGCAGAAGGGCTATAGACTGTCCGCCATCTTTGGCTCGTGATTAGAGCGGAAGCAGAACTGTGGAGTAAAGGCACTGGCGTGTTGTAGTCAGGCAGTGTAGCGACTGAAATGTTGGGCCACCGCAACGCGGCACTTCAGCCGTGCACGTGCAGCATTAGGACCGTGGAGTGTCCGCAATCTTTGGCTACGGATTAGAGCGGAAACCCAACAGAGGGGTAAAGGGACTGGCGTGTCGTAGTAGGGCAGTGTAGAGTCCGACATTTTGGACACCGCAACGCGGCACTACAGCCGCGAACGTGCCGCAGTAGAGCTATGGAGTGTCCACCATCTTTGACCACTGATTAGAGTGGAAGCGCAACTGAGAACTTAAGTCTTTGGTAGGGTCTTGTAGTTCAGTGTAGTGTCCGCTATTTTGGGCCACCACAACGCGGCACTACAGCCGCGAACGTGCCGCACTAGGGCTATAAACTGTTCGCCATCTTTGGAAACTAATTAGAGCTGAAGCCCAACTGTGGAGTAAAGGCACTGGCGTTTTGTAGTCGGACTGTGTAGAGTTCAACAAGTTGGGCCACCTCAACGTGGCACTACAGCCGTGCACGTGCCGCTGAAGGCCCATAGAGTGTACGCCTTCTTTGGTCACTAAAGAGAGCGGAGGCAGAACAGAGGAGTAAATGCACTGGTGTGTAGAAATAGGGCAGTGTAGTTTCCTGCCAATTTGTCCACCGCAACACGGCACTACAGCCGTGCACGTGCAGCATTAGGGCCTTGGAGAGTTCGCAATTTTTTAGCCTGGGATTAAAGCGGAAGCCCAACTGAGGAGTAAAGGCACTGGCCTGTCGTAGTAGGGCAGTGTAGAGTCTGACATTTTGGGCCACCGCAACGTTGCACTACAGCCGCGCACGTGCCGCAGGATTGCCATAGAGTGTCCGCCTTCTTTGGTCACAGATTAGAGCGGAAGCCGAACTGAGGAGTAAAGGCACTGGTGTGTAGAAATAGGGCAGTGTAGTTTCCTGCCATTTTTGCTACCGCAACGCGGCACTAAAGCCGTGCACGTGCCGCAGAAATGCCATAGAATGTCCGCCATATTTTTCCACTATTTAGAGCGGAGGCCGAACTGAGGAGTAATGGCACTGGCGTGTAGTAGTTGGGCAGTGTAGTTTCCTGCCATTTTCGCCACTGCAACGCGGCACTACAGCCGTGCACGTGCAGCATTAGGGCCTTGGAGTGTTCGCCATTTTTTAGCATGGGATTAGAGCGGAAGACCATCTGAGGAGTAAAGGCACTGGCGTGTAGTAGTAGGGCAGTGTAATTTCCTGCCATTTTGGTCCCCGCAACGCGGCTATAAAGCCGCACACGTGCCGCAGTAGGGCCATGAAGTGTCTGCCATATTTGGCCACTGATTAGAGCGGAAGCGCTACTGAGAACTTAAGTCTTTGGTAGGGTCTAGAAGGGCAGTGTAGTGTCCACCATTTTGGGCAATCGCAACTTGGCACATTCAGCCGTGGACGTGCCGCAGAAGGGCTATAGACTGTCCGCCATCTTTGGCTCCTGATTATAGCGGAAGCAGAACTGTGGAGTAAAGGCACTGGCGTGTTGTAGTCAGGCAGTATAGCAACCGACAAGTTGGGCCACCGCAACGCGGCACTACAGTCGTGCACGTGCCGCAGAAAGGCCATGGAGAGTCCGCCATCTTTGGTCACTGATTAGGGCGGAAGCCGACCTGAGAAGTAAAGGCACTCGCGTGTCGTAGCAGGGCAGTGTAATTTCCTGCCAATTTGGCCACCGCAACGCGGCACTACAGCCGTGCACGTGCAGCATTAGGGTCTTGGAGAGTTCGCCATTTTTTAGCCTGGAATTAGAGCGGAAGCCCAACTGAGGAGTAAAGGCACTGGCGTGTCGTAGTAGGGCAGTGTAGAGTCTGACATTTTGGGCCACCGCAACGCGGCACTACAGCCGCGGGCGTGCCGGTCAAGGGCTATAGACTGTTTGCCATCTTTGGCCACGGAGTGAAGCGGAAGCCCAACTGAGGAGTAAAGGCACTGGCGTGTCGTAGTAGGGCAGTGCAGAATCCGACATTTTGGGCTACCGCAACGCGGCACTACAGCCGCGCACGTGCCGCAGTATTGCCATAGAGTGTCCGCCTTCTTTGGTCACAGATTAGAGCGGAAGCCGAACTGAGGAGCAAAGGCACTGGCGTGTAGAAATATGGCAGCGTAGTTTCCTGCCATTTTGGCCACCGCAACGCGGCACTAAAGCCGTGCACATGCCGCAGAAATGCCATAGAGTGTCAGCCATATTTTTTCACTATTTAGAGCGGAAGCCGAACTGAGGAGTAATGGCACTGGCGTGTAGTAGATGGGAGTGTAGTTTCCTGCCATTTTCGCCACTGCAACGCGGCACTACAGCCGTGCACGTGCAGCATTAGGGCCTTGGAGTGTTCGCCAACTGCCACACTAGGGCTATAGACTGTTCGCCATCTTTGGCCACGGAGTGGAGCGGAAGCCCAACTGAGGAGTAAAGGCACTGTCGTGTCGCAGTTGGGCTGCGCTGAATCCGACAATTTGGGCTACCGCTACGCGGCACTACTGCCGCGCACGTGCCGCAGAAATGCCATAGAGTGTCCGCCTTCTTTGGTCACAGATTAGAGCGGAAGCCGAACTGAGGAGTAAAGGCACAGGCGTGTGGTCGTAGGGCTGGGAAGAGTCCGACATGTTGGGCCACCGAAACGCGGCACTTCAGCCGCGCGATTGCCGCTGAAGGGCCATGGAGTGTCCGCCATATTTTTCCACTATTTAGAGCGGAAGCCGAACTGAGGAGTAAAGGCACTGGCATGTAGTAGTTGGGCAGTGTAGTTTCCTGCCATTTTCGACTCTGCAACGCGGCACTACAGCCGTTCACGTGCCGCAGTAGGGCTATAGACAGTCCGCAATCTTTGGCCACTGATTAGAGCGGAAGCCGAACTGAGGAGTAAAGGCACAGGCGTGCCGTAGTCGGGCAGTGTAACGTCCGACATGTTGGGCCACCGCAACGCGTCACTAAAGCCGCGAACGTGCCGCAGTGGGACCATGGAGTGCCCGCCATATTTTTCCACTATTTAGAGCGGAAGCCGAACTGAGGAGTGAAGGCACTGGCGTGTCGTAGACGGGCAGTGTAGCGTCAGACATGCTGGGCCACCGCATCACCTGACTACAGCCGCGCACGAGCCGCAGGAGGACCATGGAGTGTCCGCCATATTTTTCCACTATTTAGAGCGGAAGCCGAACTGAGGAGTAAATTCACTGGCGTGTCGTAGTAGGTGTGTGTAGATTCCACCATTTTGGTTCACCGCAACGCGGCACTACAGAACCGCATGTGCCGCAATAGGGTCATAGAGTGTCCGCCTTCCTTGGTCACTAATTAGAGCGGAAGCCGAACTGAGGACTAAAGGCATTGGTGTGTAGAAATAGGGCAGTGTAGTTTCCTGCCATTTTCGCCTCTGCAACGCGGCACTACAGCCGTGCACGTGCAGCATTAGGGCCTTGGAGTGTTCGCCATTTTTTAGCCTGGGATTAGAGCGGAAGACCAACTGAGGAGTAAAGGCACTGGCGTGTCGTAGTAGGGCAGTGTAGAGTCCGACATTTTGGGCCACTGCAACGCAGCACTACAGACGCGGACATGCCACACTAGGGCTATAGACTGTTCGCCATCTTTGGCCACGGAGTGGAGCGGAAGCCCAACTGAGGAGAAAAGGCACAGTCGTGTCGTAGTTGGGCAGTGCAGAATCCGTCAATTTGAGCTACAGCAACGCGGCACTACAGCCGCGCACGTGCCGCAGAAATGCCATAGAGTGTCCGCCTTCTTTGGTCACAGATTAGAGCGGAAGCCGAACTGAGGAGTAAAGGCACAGGCGTGTGGTAGTAGGGCTGGGAAGAGTCCGACATGTTGGGAAACCGAAACGCGGCTCTACAGCCGCGCGAGTGCCGCTGAAGGGCCATGGAGTGTCCGCCATATTTTTCCACTATTTAGAGCGGAAGCCGAACTGAGGAGTAAAGGCACTCGCGTGTAGTAGTTGGGCAGTGTAGTTTTCTGCCATTTTCGCCACTGCAGCGCAGCACTACAGCCGTGCACGTGCGGCATTAGGGGGCGGTAGTGTTCGCCATCTTTGGCCACGGATTAGAGCGGAAGCCGAACTGAGGAGTAAAGGCACAGGCGTGCCGTAGTCGGGCAGTGTAGCGTCCGACATGTTGGGCCTCCGCAACGCGTCACTAAAGCAGCGCACGTGCCGCAGTAGGACCATGGAGTGCCCGCCATATTTTTCCACTATTTAGAGCGGAAGCCGAACTGAGGAGTGAAGGCACTGGCGTGTCGTAGTCGGGCAGTGTAGCGTCAGACATGCTGGGCCACCGCATCGCCTGACTACAGCCACGCACGAGCCGCAGGAGGACCAATGAGTGTCCGCCATATTTTTAAACTATTTAGAGCGGAAGCCGAACTGAGGAGTAAATTCACTGGCTTGTCGTAGTAGGTCTGTGTAGATTCCACCATTTTGGTTCACCGCAACGCGGCACTACAGCCGCGCATGTGCCGCAATAGGGCCATAGAGTGTCCGCCTTCCTTGGTCACTAATTAGAGCGGAAGCCGAACTGAGGAGTAAAGGCATTGGTGTGTAGACATAGGGAAGTGTAGTTTCCTGCCATTTTCGCCTCTGCAACGCGGCACTACAGCCGTGCACGTGCAGCATTAGGGCCTTGGAGTGTTCGCCATTTTTTAGCCTGGGATTAGAGCGGAAGACCAACTGAGGAGTAAAGGCACTGGCGTGTCGTAGTAGGGCAGTGTAGAGTCCGACATTTAGGGCTACTGCATCGCAGCACTACAGCCGCGGACGTGCCACACTAGGGCTATAGACTGTTCGCCATCTTTGGCCACGGAGTGGAGCGGAAGCCTAACTGAGGAAAAAAGGCACAGTCGTGTCGTAGTTGGGCAGTGCAGAATCCGTCAATTTGAGCTACAGCAACGCGGCACTACACCCGCGCACGTGCCGCAGAAATGCCATAGAGTGTCCGCCTTCTTTGGTCACAGATTAGAGCGGAAGCCGAACTGAGGAGTAAAGGCACTGGCGTGTGGTAGTAGGGCTGGGAAGAGTCCGACATGTTGGGCCACCGAAACGCGGCTCTACAGCAGCGCGAGTGCCGCTGAAGGGCCATAGTGTCCGCCATATTTTTCCACTATTTAGAGCGGAAGCCGAACTGAGGAGTAAAGGCACTGGCGTGTAGTAGTTGGGCAGTGTAGTTTCCTGCCATTTTCGCCACTGCAACGCGGCACTACAGCCGTGCACGTGCGGCATTAGGGGGCGGTAGTGTTCGCCATCTTTGGCCACGGATTAGAGCGGAAGCCCAACTGAGGAGTAAAGGCACTAGCGTGTCGTAGTAGGGCAGTGTAATTTCCTGCCATTTTGGCTCCCGCAACGCGGCTATAAAACCGCACACGTACTGCAGTAAGGCCATGGAGGGTCCGCCATATTTGGCCACTGATTGGAGCGGAAGCGCTACTGAGAACTTAAGTCTTTGGTAGGGTCTATAAGGGCAGTGTAGTGTCCAGCTGTAGTTTAAGATTCTCAGAACACTTTATTTCGCATAGGCATACATATTAAACTTTAGGGTCACGCTGTGTACCCCCTAATTGACCTATAATTATTTTCTGAGGTAGGTTACACTATTACCCTATAATATAGTACGTGGTCCAATTTAAAAATTCTAGTTCAATATTAAGGTCCGATACCGTGCCGTTAGTTAACATAGAAAAGTGTCTTCGAATTTCCTTGTTTCAATGCACTATTTAAAATATACATAGTGTACCCCCTAATTGACCTGTAATTATTTCCTGTGGTAGGGTACACTATTACCCTGTAATATAATACCTGGTCCAATTTAAATATTATGGGACAATATTAAGGTCTGATATTGCGCCTTGCGTTAGTTAACCATTGACAGATGTCTTTGAATTTTTAAAGCATTTTAGAACGCTTATTTCTTCATTTTACGCTTCTCAGAACACTTTATTTCGCATAGGCATACATAGTAAACTTTAGGGTCACGCTGCGTACCCCCTAATTGACCTATAATTATTTTCTGTGGTAGGGTACACTATCACCCTGTAATATAATACGTGGTCCAATTTAAAAATTTTGGGTCAATATTAAGGCCCGATGCCCTACCGTTAGTTAACATAGAAAAGAATCTTCGAATTTCCTTGTTTTAATGCACTATTTAAAATATACATAGTGCATCCCCTAATTGACCTATAATTATTTCCTGTTGTAGGGTACACTATTACCCTGTATTATAATACCTGGTCCAATTTAAATATTATGGTTCCATATTAAGGTCTGATATCGCGCCTTGCGTTAGTTAACCATTGAAAGATGTCTTTGAATTTTTAAAGCATTTTAGAACGCTTATTTCTTCATTTTAAGCTTCTCAGAACACTCTATTTTGCATAGGCATACATAGTAAACTTTAGGGTCACGCTGTGTACCCCCTAAATGACCTATTATTATTTCCTGTGGTAGGGTACACTATTACCCTGTAATATAATTCGTGGTCCAATTTAAAAAGTATAGGTCAATATTAAGGTCCGATACCGTGCCGTTAGTTAACATAGAAAAGTGTCTTCGTATTTCCTTGTTTTAATGCACTATTTAAAATATACATAGTGTACCCCCTAATTGACCTATAATTATTTCCTGTGGTACGGTACTTTATTACCCTGTAATAAAATACCTGGTCCAATTTAAATAATATGGGTCAATATTAAGGTCTGATATTGAGCCTTGCGTTAGTTAACCATTGAAAGATGTCTTTGAATTTTTAAAGCATTTTAGAACGCTTATTTCTTCATTTTAAGCTTCTCAGAACACTCTATATCGCATAGGCATACATAGTAAAATTTAGGGTCACGCTGTGTCCCCCCTAAATGACATATATTTATTTCCTGTGGTAGGGTACACTATTACCCTGTAATATAATACGTGGTCCAATTTAAAAATTATAGGTCAATATTAAGGTCTGACACCGTGTCGTTAGTTAACATTGAAAAATGTCTTTGAATTTTTAAAGCATTTTAGAACGCTTATTTCCTCATTCTAAGCTTCTCAGAACACTTTTTTTCGCATAGGCATACATTGTAAACTTTAGGGTCACTCTGTGTACCCCCTAATTGACCTATAATTATTTCCTGTGGTAGGGCACACTATAACCCTGTAATATAATACGTGGTCCAATTTATAATTTATAGGTCAATATTAAGGTCCGATACCGTGCCGTTAGTAAACATAGAAAAGTGTCTTCGAATTTCCTTGTTTTAATGCACTATTTAAAATATACATAGTGTACCCCCTAATTGACCTATAATTATTTCCTGTGGTAGGGTACACTATTACCCTGTAATATAATACCTGGTCCAATTTAAATAATATGGGTCAATATTAAGGTCTGATATTGCGCCTTGAGTTAGTTAACCATTGAAAGATGTCTTTGAATTTTTAAAGCATTTTAGAACGCCTATTTCTTCATTTTAAGCTTCTCAGAACACTCTATTTCGCATAGGCATACATAGTAAACTTTGGGGTCACGCTGTGTACCCCCTAATTGACCTATAATTATTTCCTGTGGTAGGGTACACTATTACCCTGTAATATAATACGTGGTCCAATTTAAAAATTATAGGTCAATGTTAAGGTCCGATACCGTGCCGTTAGTTAACATAGAAAAGTGTCTTCGTATTTCCTTGTTTTAATGCACTATTTAAAATATACATAGTGTACCGCCTAATTGACCTATAATTATTTCCTGTGGTAGGGTACACTATTACCCTGTAATATAATACCTGGTCAAATTTAAATATTATGGGTCAATATTAAGGTCTGATATTGCGCCTTGCGTTAGTTAACCATTGAAAATGTCTTTGAATTTTTAAAGCATTTTAGAACGCTTATTTCTTCATTTTAAGCTTCTCAGAACACTCTATATCGCATAGGCATACATAGTAAAATTTAGGGTCACGCTGTGTCCCCCCTAAATGACATATATTTATTTCCTGTGGTAGGGTACACTATTACCCTGTAATATAATACGTGGTCCAATTTAAAAATTATAGGTCAATATTAAGGTCTGACACCGTGCCGTTAGTTAACATAGAAAAATGTCTTTGAATTTTTAAAGCATTTTAGAACGCTTATTTCCTCATTTTAAGCTTCTCAGAACACTTTATTTCGCATAGGCATACATTGTAAACTTTAGGGTCACGCTGTGTACCCCCTAATTGACCTATAATTATTTCCTGTGGTAGGGTACACTATAACCCTGTAATATAATACGTGGTCCAATTTATAAATTATAGGTCAATATTAAGGTCCGATACCGTGCCGTTAGTTAACATAGAAAAGTGTCTTCGAATTTCCTTGTTTTAATGCACTATTTAAAATATACATAGTGTACCCCCTAATTGAACTATCATTATTTCCTGTGGTAGGGTACACTATTACCCTGTAATATAATACCTGGTCCAATTTAAATAATATGGGTCAATATTAAGGTCTGATACCGTGCCGTTAGTTAACATTGAAAAATGTCTTTGAATTTTTAAAGCATTTTAGAACGCTTATTTCTTCATTTTACGCTTCTCAGAACACTTTATTTCGCATAGGCATACATAGTAAACTTTAGGGTCACGCTGCGTACCCCCTAATTGACCTATAATTATTTTCTGTGGTAGGGTACACTATCACCCTGTAATATAATACGTGGTCCAATTTAAAAATTTTGGGTCAATATTAAGGCCCGATGCCCTACCGTTAGTTAACATAGAAAAGAATCTTCGAATTTCCTTGTTTTAATGCACTATTTAAAATATACATAGTGCATCCCCTAATTGACCTATAATTATTTCCTGTTGTAGGGTACACTATTACCCTGTATTATAATACCTGGTCCAATTTAAATATTATGGTTCCATATTAAGGTCTGATATCGCGCCTTGCGTTAGTTAACCATTGAAAGATGTCTTTGAATTTTTAAAGCATTTTAGAACGCTTATTTCTTCATTTTAAGCTTCTCAGAACACTCTATTTTGCATAGGCATACATAGTAAACTTTAGGGTCACGCTGTGTACCCCCTAAATGACCTATTATTATTTCCTGTGGTAGGGTACACTATTACCCTGTAATATAATTCGTGGTCCAATTTAAAAAGTATAGGTCAATATTAAGGTCCGATACCGTGCTGTTAGTTAACATAGAAAAGTGTCTTCGTATTTCCTTGTTTTAATGCACTATTTAAAATATACATAGTGTACCCCCTAATTGACCTATAATTATTTCCTGTGGTACGGTACTTTATTACCCTGTAATATAATACCTGGTCCAATTTAAATAATATGGGTCAATATTAAGGTCTGATATTGAGCCTTGCGTTAGTTAACCATTGAAAGATGTCTTTGAATTTTTAAAGCATTTTAGAACGCTTATTTCTTCATTTTAAGCTTCTCAGAACACTCTATATCGCATAGGCATACATAGTAAAATTTAGGGTCACGCTGTGTCCCCCCTAAATGACATATATTTATTTCCTGTGGTAGGGTACACTATTACCCTGTAATATAATACGTGGTCCAATTTAAAAATTATAGGTCAATATTAAGGTCTGACACCGTGTCGTTAGTTAACATTGAAAAATGTCTTTGAATTTTTAAAGCATTTTAGAACGCTTATTTCCTCATTTTAAGCTTCTCAGAACACTTTTTTTCGCATAGGCATACATTGTAAACTTTAGGGTCACGCTGTGTACCCCCTAATTGACCTATAATTATTTCCTGTGGTAGGGCACACTATAACCCTGTAATATAATACGTGGTCCAATTTATAATTTATAGGTCAATATTAAGGTCCGATACCGTGCCGTTAGTAAACATAGAAAAGTGTCTTCGAATTTCCTTGTTTTAATGCACTATTTAAAATATACATAGTGTACCCCCTAATTGACCTATAATTATTTCCTGTGGTAGGGTACACTATTACCCTGTAATATAATACCTGGTCCAATTTAAATAATATGGGTCAATATTAAGGTCTGATATTGCGCCTTGCGTTAGTTAACCATTGAAAGATGTCTTTGAATTTTTAAAGCATTTTAGAACGCCTATTTCTTCATTTTAAGCTTCTCAGAACACTCTATTTCGCATAGGCATACATAGTAAACTTTGGGGTCACGCTGTGTACCCCCTAATTGACCTATAATTATTTCCTGTGGTAGGGTACACTATTACCCTGTAATATAATACGTGGTCCAATTTAAAAATTATAGGTCAATGTTAAGGTCCGATACCGTGCCGTTAGTTAACATAGAAAAGTGTCTTCGTATTTCCTTGTTTGAATGCACTATTTAAAATATACATAGTGTACCCCCTAATTGACCTATAATTATTTCCTGTGGTAGGGTACACTATTACCCTGTAATATAATACCTGGTCAAATTTAAATATTATGGGTCAATATTAAGGTCTGATATTGCGCCTTGCGTTAGTTAACCATTGAAAGATGTCTTTGAATTTTTAAAGCATTTTAGAACGCTTATTTCTTCATTTTAAGCTTCTCAGAACACTCTATATCGCATAGGCATACATAGTAAAATTTAGGGTCACGCTGTGTCCCCCCTAAATGACATATATTTATTTCCTGTGGTAGGGTACACTATTACCCTGTAATATAATACGTGGTCCAATTTAAAAATTATAGGTCAATATTAAGGTCTGACACCGTGCCGTTAGTTAACATAGAAAAATGTCTTTGAATTTTTAAAGCATTTTAGAACGCTTATTTCCTCACTTTAAGCTTCTCAGAAAACTTTATTTCGCATAGGCATACATTGTAAACTTTAGGGTCACGCTGTGTACCCCCTAATTGACCTATAATTATTTCCTGTAGTAGGGTACACTATAACCCTGTAATATAATACGTGGTCCAATTTATAAATTATAGGTCAATATTAAGGTCCGATACCGTGCCGTTAGTTAACATAGAAAAGTGTCTTCGAATTTCCTTGTTTTAATGCACTATTTAAAATATACATAGTGTACCCCCTAATTGACCTATCATTATTTCCTGTGGTAGGGTACACTATTACCCTGTAATATAATACCTGGTCCAATTTAAATAATATGGGTCAATATTAAGGTCTGATACCGTGCCGTTAGTTAACATTGAAAAATGTCTTTGAATTTTTAAAGCATTTTAGAACGCTTATTTCCTCATTTTAAGCTTCTCAGATCACTTTATTTCGCATAGGCATACATTGTAAACTTTAGGGTCCCGCTGTGTACCCCCTAATTGACCTATAATTATTTCCTGTGGTAGGGCACACTATAACCCTGTAATATAATACGTGGTCCAATTTAAAAAGTATATGTCAATATTAAGGTCCGATACCGTGCCGTTAGTTAACATAGAAAAGTGTCTTCGTATTTCCTTGTTTTAATGCACTATTTAAAATATACATAGTGTACCCCCTAATTGACCTATAATTATTTCCTGTGGTACGGTACTTTATTACCCTGTAATATAATACCTGGTCCAATTTAAATAATATGGGTCAATATTATGGTCTGATATTGCGCCTTGCGTTAGTTAACCATTGAAAGATGTCTTTGAATTTTTAAAGCATTTTAGAAAGCTTATTTCTTCATTTTAAGCTTCTCAGAACACTCTATTTCGCATAGGCATACATAGTAAACTTTGGGGTCACGCTGTGTACCCCCTAATTAACCTATAATTATTTCCTGTGGTAGGGTGCAGTATTACCCTGTAATATAATACGTGGTCCAATTTAAAAATTTTAGGTCAATATTAAGGTCCGATACCCTACCGTTAGTTAACATAGAAAAGAGTCTTCGTATTTCCTTGTTTTAATGCACTATTTTAAATATACATAGTGTACCCCCTAATTGACCTATAATTATTTCCTGTTGTAGGGTACACTATTACCCTGTAATATAATACCTGGTCCAATTTAAATATTATGGTTCCATATTAAGGTCTGATATCGCGCCTTGCGTTAGTTAACCATTGAAAGATGTCTTTGAATTTTTAAAGCATTTTAGAACGCTTATTTCTTCATTTTAAGCTTCTCAGAACCCCTTATTTCGCATAGGCATACATAGTAAACTTTAGGGTCACGCTGTGTACCCCCTAATTGACCTATAATTATTTTCTGTGGTAGGGTACACTATCACCCTGTGATATAATACGTGGTCCAATTTAAAAATTATAGGTCAATATTAAGGTCCGATACCGTGCCGTTAGTTAACATAGAAAAGTGTCTTCGTTTTTCCTTGTTTTAATGCACTATTTAAAATATACATAGTGTACCCCCTAATTGACCTATAATTATTTCCTGTGGTAGGGTACACTATTACCCTGTAATATAATACCTGGTCCAATTTAAATGATATGGGTCAATATTAAGGTCTGATATTGCGCCTTGCGTTAGTTAACCATTGAAAGATGTCTTTGAATTTTTAAAGCATTTTAGAACGCTTATTTCTTCATTTTAAGCTTCTCAGAACACTCTATATCGCATAGGCATACATAGTAAAATTTAGGGTCACGCTGTGTCCCCCCTAAATGACATATATTTATTTCCTGTGGTAGGGTACACTATTACCCTGTAATATAATACGTGGTCCAATTTAAAAATTATAGGTCAATATTAAGGTCTGACACCGAGCCGTTAGTTAACATTGAAAAATGTCTTTGAATTTTTAAAGCATTTTAGAACGCTTATTTCCTCATTTTAAGCTTCTCAGAACACTTTTTTTCGCATAGGCATACATTGTAAACTTTAGGGTCACGCTGTGTACCCCCTAATTGACCTATAATTATTTCCTGTGGTAGGTCACACTATAACCCTGTAATATAATACGTGGTCCAATTTATAAATTATAGGTCAATATTAAGGTCCGATACCGTGCCGTTAGTAAACATAGAAAAGTGTCTCCGAATTTCCTTGTTTTAATGCACTATTTAAAATATACATAGTGTACCCCCTAATTGACCTATAATTATTTCCTGTGGTAGGGTACACTATTACCCTGTAATATAATACCTGGTCCAATTTAAATAATATGGGTCAATATTAAGGTCTGATATTGCGCCTTGCGTTAGTTTACCATTGAAAGATGTCTTTGAATTTTTAAAGCATTTTAGAACGCCTATTTCTTCATTTTAAGCTTCTCAGAACACTCTATTTCGCATAGGCATACATAGTAAACTTTGGGGTCACGCTGTGTACCCCCTAATTGACCTATAATTATTTCCTGTGGTAGGGTACACTATTACCCTGTAATATAATACGTGGTCCAATTTAAAAATTATAGGTCAATGTTAAGGTCCGATACCGTGCCGTTAGTTAACATAGAAAAGTGTCTTCGTATTTCCTTGTTTTAATGCACTATTTAAAATATACATAGTGTACCCCCTAATTGACCTATAATTATTTCCTGTGGTAGGGTACAGTATTACCCTGTAATATAATACCTGGTCAAATTTAAATATTATGGGTCAATATTAAGGTCTGATATTGCGCCTTGCGTTAGTTAACCATTGAAAGATGTCTTTGAATTTTTAAAGCATTTTAGAAAGCTTATTTCTTCATTTTAAGCTTCTCAGAACACTCTATTTCGCATAGGCATACATAGTAAACTTTGGGGTCACGCTGTGTACCCCCTAATTGACCTATAATTATTTCCTGTGGTAGGGTGCAGTATTACCCTATAATATAATACGTGGTCCAATTTAAAAATTTTAGGTCAATATTAAGGTCCGATACCCTACCGTTAGTTAACATAGAAAAGAGTCTTCGTATTTCCTTGTTTTAATGCACTATTTTAAATATACATAGTGTACCCCCTAATTGACCTATAATTATTTCCTGTTGTAGGGTACACTATTACCCTGTAATATAATACCTGGTCCAATTTAAATATTATGGTTCCATATTAAGGTCTGATATCGCGCCTTGCGTTAGTTAACCATTGAAAGATGTCTTTGAATTTTTAAAGCATTTTAGAACGCTTATTTCTTCATTTTAAGCTTCTCAGAACCCCTTATTTCGCATAGGCATACATAGTAAACTTTAGGGTCACGCTGTGTACCCCCTAATTGACCTATAATTATTTTCTGTGGTAGGGTACACTATCACCCTGTGATATAATACGTGGTCCAATTTAAAAATTATAGGTCAATATTAAGGTCCGATACCGTGCCGTTAGTTAACATAGAAAAGTGTCTTCGTTTTTCCTTGTTTTAATGCACTATTTAAAATATACATAGTGTACCCCCTAATTGACCTATAATTATTTCCTGTGGTAGGGTACACTATTACCCTGTAATATAATACCTGGTCCAATTTAAATGATATGGGTCAATATTAAGGTCTGATATTGCGCCTTGCGTTAGTTAACCATTGAAAGATGTCTTTGAATTTTTAAAGCATTTTAGAACGCTTATTTCTTCATTTTAAGCTTCTCAGAACACTCTATATCGCATAGGCATACATAGTAAAATTTAGGGTCACGCTGTGTCCCCCCTAAATGACATATATTTATTTCCTGTGGTAGGGTACACTATTACCCTGTAATATAATACGTGGTCCAATTTAAAAATTATAGGTCAATATTAAGGTCTGACACCGAGCCGTTAGTTAACATTGAAAAATGTCTTTGAATTTTTAAAGCATTTTAGAACGCTTATTTCCTCATTTTAAGCTTCTCAGAACACTTTTTTTCGCATAGGCATACATTGTAAACTTTAGGGTCACGCTGTGTACCCCCTAATTGACCTATAATTATTTCCTGTGGTAGGTCACACTATAACCCTGTAATATAATACGTGGTCCAATTTATAAATTATAGGTCAATATTAAGGTCCGATACCGTGCCGTTAGTAAACATAGAAAAGTGTCTCCGAATTTCCTTGTTTTAATGCACTATTTAAAATATACATAGTGTACCCCCTAATTGACCTATAATTATTTCCTGTGGTAGGGTACACTATTACCCTGTAATATAATACCTGGTCCAATTTAAATAATATGGGTCAATATTAAGGTCTGATATTGCGCCTTGCGTTAGTTTACCATTGAAAGATGTCTTTGAATTTTTAAAGCATTTTAGAACGCCTATTTCTTCATTTTAAGCTTCTCAGAACACTCTATTTCGCATAGGCATACATAGTAAACTTTGGGGTCACGCTGTGTACCCCCTAATTGACCTATAATTATTTCCTGTGGTAGGGTACACTATTACCCTGTAATATAATACGTGGTCCAATTTAAAAATTATAGGTCAATGTTAAGGTCCGATACCGTGCCGTTAGTTAACATAGAAAAGTGTCTTCGTATTTCCTTGTTTTAATGCACTATTTAAAATATACATAGTGTACCCCCTAATTGACCTATAATTATTTCCTGTGGTAGGGTACAGTATTACCCTGTAATATAATACCTGGTCAAATTTAAATATTATGGGTCAATATTAAGGTCTGATATTGCGCCTTGCGTTAGTTAACCATTGAAAGATGTCTTTGAATTTTTAAAGCATTTTAGAACGCTTATTTCTTCATTTTAAGCTTCTCAGAACACTCTATATCGCATAGGCATACATAGTAAAATTTAGGGTCACGCTGTGTCCCCCCTAAATGACATATATTTATTTCCTGTGGTAGGGTACACTATTACCCTGTAATATAATACGTGGTCCAATTTAAAAATTATAGGTCAATATTAAGGTCTGACACCGTGCCGTTAGTTAACATAGAAAAATGTCTTTGAATTTTTAAAGCATTTTAGAACGCTTATTTCCTCATTTTAAGCTTCTCAGAACACTTTATTTCGCATAGGCATACATTGTAAACTTTAGGGTCACGCTGTGTACCCCCTAATTGACCTATAATTATTTCCTGTGGTAGGGTACACTATAACCCTGTAATATAATACGTGGTCCAATTTATAAATTATAGGTCAATATTAAGGTCCGATACCGTGCCGTTAGTTAACATAGAAAAGTGTCTTCGAATTTCCTTGTTTTAATGCACTATTTAAAATATACATAGTGTACCCCCTAATTGACCTATAATTATTTCCTGTGGTAGGGTACACTATTACCCTGTAATATAATACCTGGTCCAATTTAAATAATATGGGTCAATATTAAGGTCTGATATTGCGCCTTGCGTTAGTTAACCATTGAAAGATGTCTTTGAATTTTTAAAGCATTTTAGAACGCCTATTTCTTCATTTTAAGCTTCTCAGAACACTCTATTTCGCATAGGCATACATAGTAAACTTTGGGGTCACGCTGTGTACCCCCTAATTGACCTATAATTATTTCCTGTTGTAGGGTACACTATTACCCTGTAATATAATACGTGGTCCAATTTAAAAATTATAGGTCAATGTTAAGGTCCGATACCGTGCCGTTAGTTAACATAGAAAAGTGTCTTCGTATTTCCTTGTTTTAATGCACTATTTAAAATATACATAGTGTACCCCCTAATTGACCTATAATTATTTCCTGAGGTAGGGTTCACTATTACCCTGTAATATAATACCTGGTCAAATTTAAATATTATGGGTCAATATTAAGGTCTGATATTGCGCCTTGCGTTAGTTAACCATTGAAAGATGTCTTTGAATTTTTAAAGCATTTTAGAAAGCTTATTTCTTCATTTTAAGCTTCTCAGAACACTCTATTTCGCATAGGCATACATAGTAAACTTTGGGGTCACGCTGTGTACCCCCTAATTAACCTATAATTATTTCCTGTGGTAGGGTGCAGTATTACCCTGTAATATAATACGTGGTCCAATTTAAAAATTTTAGGTCAATATTAAGGTCCGATACCCTACCGTTAGTTAACATAGAAAAGAGTCTTCGTATTTCCTTGTTTTAATGCACTATTTTAAATATACATAGTGTACCCCCTAATTGACCTATAATTATTTCCTGTTGTAGGGTACACTATTACCCTGTAATATAATACCTGGTCCAATTTAAATATTATGGTTCCATATTAAGGTCTGATATCGCGCCTTGCGTTAGTTAACCATTGAAAGATGTCTTTGAATTTTTAAAGCATTTTAGAACGCTTATTTCTTCATTTTAAGCTTCTCAGAACCCCTTATTTCGCATAGGCGTACATAGTAAAATTTAGGGTCACGCTGTGTCCCCCCTAAATGACATATATTTATTTCCTGTGGTAGGGTACACTATTACCCTGTAATATAATACGTGGTCCAATTTAAAAATTATAGGTCAATATTAAGGTCTGACACCGTGCCGTTAGTTAACATTGAAAAATGTCTTTGAATTTTTAAAGCATTTTAGAACGCTTATTTCCTCATTTTAAGCTTCTCAGAACACTTTTTTTCGCATAGGCATACATTGTAAACTTTAGGGTCACGCTGTGTACCCCCTAATTGACCTATAATTATTTCCTGTGGTAGGGTACACTATAACCCTGTAATATAATACGTGGTCCAATTTAAAAATTATAGGTCAATATTAAGGTCCGATACCGTGCCGTTAGTTAACATAGAAAAGTGTCTTCGTTTTTCCTTGTTTTAATGCACTATTTAAAATATACATAGTGTACCCCCTAATTGACCTATAATTATTTCCTGTGGTAGGGTACACTATTACCCTGTAATATAATACCTGGTCCAATTTAAATGATATGGGTCAATATTAAGGTCTGATATTGCGCCTTGCGTTAGTTAACCATTGAAAGATGTCTTTGAATTTTTAAAGCATTTTAGAACGCCTATTTCTTCATTTTAAGCTTCTCAGAACACTCTATTTCGCATAGGCATACATAGTAAACTTTGGGGTCACGCTGTGTACCCCCTAATTGACCTATAATTATTTCCTGTGGTAGGGTACACTATTACCCTGTAATATAATACGTGGTCCAATTTAAAAATTATAGGTCAATGTTAAGGTCCGATACCGTGCCGTTAGTTAACATAGAAAAGTGTCTTCGTATTTCCTTGTTTGAATGCACTATTTAAAATATACATAGTGTACCCCCTAATTGACCTATAATTATTTCCTGTGGTAGGGTACACTATTACCCTGTAATATAATACCTGGTCAAATTTAAATATTATGGGTCAATATTAAGGTCTGATATTGCGCCTTGCGTTAGTTAACCATTGAAAGATGTCTTTGAATTTTTAAAGCATTTTAGAACGCTTATTTCTTCATTTTAAGCTTCTCAGAACACTCTATATCGCATAGGCATACATAGTAAAATTTAGGGTCACGCTGTGTCCCCCCTAAATGACATATATTTATTTCCTGTGGTAGGGTACACTATTACCCTGTAATATAATACGTGGTCCAATTTAAAAATTATAGGTCAATATTAAGGTCTGACACCGTGCCGTTAGTTAACATAGAAAAATGTCTTTGAATTTTTAAAGCATTTTAGAACGCTTATTTCCTCACTTTAAGCTTCTCAGAAAACTTTATTTCGCATAGGCATACATTGTAAACTTTAGGGTCACGCTGTGTACCCCCTAATTGACCTATAATTATTTCCTGTAGTAGGGTACACTATAACCCTGTAATATAATACGTGGTCCAATTTATAAATTATAGGTCAATATTAAGGTCCGATACCGTGCCGTTAGTTAACATAGAAAAGTGTCTTCGAATTTCCTTGTTTTAATGCACTATTTAAAATATACATAGTGTACCCCCTAATTGACCTATCATTATTTCCTGTGGTAGGGTACACTATTACCCTGTAATATAATACCTGGTCCAATTTAAATAATATGGGTCAATATTAAGGTCTGATACCGTGCCGTTAGTTAACATTGAAAAATGTCTTTGAATTTTTAAAGCATTTTAGAACGCTTATTTCCTCATTTTAAGCTTCTCAGATCACTTTATTTCGCATAGGCATACATTGTAAACTTTAGGGTCCCGCTGTGTACCCCCTAATTGACCTATAATTATTTCCTGTGGTAGGGCACACTATAACCCTGTAATATAATACGTGGTCCAATTTAAAAAGTATATGTCAATATTAAGGTCCGATACCGTGCCGTTAGTTAACATAGAAAAGTGTCTTCGTATTTCCTTGTTTTAATGCACTATTTAAAATATACATAGTGTACCCCCTAATTGACCTATAATTATTTCCTGTGGTACGGTACTTTATTACCCTGTAATATAATACCTGGTCCAATTTAAATAATATGGGTCAATATTATGGTCTGATATTGCGCCTTGCGTTAGTTAACCATTGAAAGATGTCTTTGAATTTTTAAAGCATTTTAGAAAGCTTATTTCTTCATTTTAAGCTTCTCAGAACACTCTATTTCGCATAGGCATACATAGTAAACTTTGGGGTCACGCTGTGTACCCCCTAATTAACCTATAATTATTTCCTGTGGTAGGGTGCAGTATTACCCTGTAATATAATACGTGGTCCAATTTAAAAATTTTAGGTCAATATTAAGGTCCGATACCCTACCGTTAGTTAACATAGAAAAGAGTCTTCGTATTTCCTTGTTTTAATGCACTATTTTAAATATACATAGTGTACCCCCTAATTGACCTATAATTATTTCCTGTTGTAGGGTACACTATTACCCTGTAATATAATACCTGGTCCAATTTAAATATTATGGTTCCATATTAAGGTCTGATATCGCGCCTTGCGTTAGTTAACCATTGAAAGATGTCTTTGAATTTTTAAAGCATTTTAGAACGCTTATTTCTTCATTTTAAGCTTCTCAGAACCCCTTATTTCGCATAGGCATACATAGTAAACTTTAGGGTCACGCTGTGTACCCCCTAATTGACCTATAATTATTTCCTGTGGTAGGGTACACTATTACCCTGTAATATAATACCTGGTCCAATTTAAATGATATGGGTCAATATTAAGGTCTGATATTGCGCCTTGCGTTAGTTAACCATTGAAAGATGTCTTTGAATTTTTAAAGCATTTTAGAACGCCTATTTCTTCATTTTAAGCTTCTCAGAACACTCTATTTCGCATAGGCATACATAGTAAACTTTGGGGTCACGCTGTGTACCCCTAATTGACCTATAATTATTTCCTGTGGTAGGGTACACTATTACCCTGTAATATAATACGTGGTCCAATTTAAAAATTATAGGTCAATGTTAAGGTCCGATACCGTGCCGTTAGTTAACATAGAAAAGTGTCTTCGTATTTCCTTGTTTTAATGCACTATTTAAAATATACATAGTGTACCCCCTAATTGACCTATAATTATTTCCTGTGGTAGGGTACACTATTACCCTGTAATATAATACCTGGTCAAATTTAAATATTATGGGTCAATATTAAGGTCTGATATTGCGCCTTGCGTTAGTTAACCATTGAAAGATGTCTTTGAATTTTTAAAGCATTTTAGAACGCTTATTTCTTCATTTTAAGCTTCTCAGAACACTCTATATCGCATAGGCATACATAGTAAAATTTAGGGTCACGCTGTGTCCCCCCTAAATGACATATATTTATTTCCTGTGGTAGGGTACACTATTACCCTGTAATATAATACGTGGTCCAATTTAAAAATTATAGGTCAATATTAAGGTCTGACACCGTGCCGTTAGTTAACATAGAAAAATGTCTTTGAATTTTTTAAGCATTTTAGAACGCTTATTTCCTCATTTTAAGCTTCTCAGAACACTTTATTTCGCATAGGCATACATTGTAAACTTTAGGGTCACGCTGTGTACCCCCTAATTGACCTATAATTATTTCCTGTGGTAGGGTACACTATAACCCTGTAATATAATACGTGGTCCAATTTATAAATTATAGGTCAATATTAAGGTCCGATACCGTGCCGTTAGTTAACATAGAAAAGTGTCTTCGAATTTCCTTGTTTTAATGCACTATTTAAAATATACATAGTGTACCCCCTAATTGACCTATCATTATTTCCTGTGGTAGGGTACACTATTACCCTGTAATATAATACCTGGTCCAATTTAAATAATATGGGTCAATATTAAGGTCTGATACCGTGCCGTTAGTTAACATTGAAAAATGTCTTTGAATTTTTAAAGCATTTTAGAACGCTTATTTCCTCATTTTAAACTTCTCAGATCACTTTATTTCGCATAGGCATACATTGTAAACTTTAGGGTCCCGCTGTGTACCCCCTAATTGACCTATAGTTATTTCCTGTGGTAGGGCACACTATAACCCTGTAATATAATACGTGGTCCAATTTAAAAAGTATATGTCAATATTAAGGTCCGATACCGTGCCGTTAGTTAACATAGAAAAGTGTCTTCGTATTTCCTTGTTTTAATGCACTATTTAAAATATACATAGTGTACCCCCTAATTGACCTATAATTATTTCCTGTGGTACGGTACTTTATTACCCTGTAATATAATACCTGGTCCAATTTAAATAATATGGGTCAATATTAAGGTCTGATATTGCGCCTTGCGTTAGTTAACCATTGAAAGATGTCTTTGAATTTTTAAAGCATTTTAGAAAGCTTATTTCTTCATTTTAAGCTTCTCAGAACACTCTATTTCGCATAGGCATACATAGTAAACTTTGGGGTCACGCTGTGTACCCCCTAATTGACCTATAATTATTTCCTGTGGTAGGGTACACTATTACCCTGTAATATAATACGTGGTCCAATTTAAAAATTATAGGTCAATGTTAAGGTCCGATACCGTGCCGTTAGTTAACATAGAAAAGTGTCTTCGTATTTCCTTGTTTTAATGCACTATTTAAAATATACATAGTGTACCCCCTAATTGACCTATAATTATTTCCTGTGGTAGGGTACACTATTACCCTGTAATATAATACCTGGTCAAATTTAAATATTATGGGTCAATATTAAGGTCTGATATTGCGCCTTGCGTTAGTTAACCATTGAAAGATGTCTTTGAATTTTTAAAGCATTTTAGAACGCTTATTTCTTCATTTTAAGCTTCTCAGAACACTCTATATCGCATAGGCATACATAGTAAAATTTAGGGTCACGCTGTGTCCCCCCTAAATGACATATATTTATTTCCTGTGGTAGGGTACACTATTACCCTGTAATATAATACGTGGTCCAATTTAAAAATTATAGGTCAATATTAAGGTCTGACACCGTGCCGTTAGTTAACATAGAAAAATGTCTTTGAATTTTTAAAGCATTTTAGAACGCTTATTTCCTCATTTTAAGCTTCTCAGAACACTTTATTTCGCATAGGCATACATTGTAAACTTTAGGGTCACGCTGTGTACCCCCTAATTGACCTATAATTATTTCCTGTGGTAGGGTACACTATAACCCTGTAATATAATACGTGGTCCAATTTATAAATTATAGGTCAATATTAAGGTCCGATACCGTGCCGTTAGTTAACATAGAAAAGTGTCTTCGAATTTCCTTGTTTTAATGCACTATTTAAAATATACATAGTGTACCCCCTAATTGACCTATCATTATTTCCTGTGGTAGGGTACACTATTACCCTGTAATATAATACCTGGTCCAATTTAAATAATATGGGTCAATATTAAGGTCTGATACCGTGCCGTTAGTTAACATTGAAAAATGTCTTTCAATTTTTAAAGCATTTTAGAACGCTTATTTCCTCATTTTAAGCTTCTCAGATCACTTTATTTCGCATAGGCATACATTGTAAACTTTAGGGTCCCGCTGTGTACCCCCTAATTGACCTATAATTATTTCCTGTGGTAGGGCACACTATAACCCTGTAATATAATACGTGGTCCAATTTAAAAGTATATGTCAATATTAAGGTCCGATACCGTGCCGTTAGTTAACATAGAAAAGTGTCTTCGTATTTCCTTGTTTTAATGCACTATTTAAAATATACATAGTGTACCCCCTAATTGACCTATAATTATTTCCTGTGGTACGGTACTTTATTACCCTGTAATATAATACCTGGTCCAATTTAAATAATATGGGTCAATATTAAGGTCTGATATTGCGCCTTGCGTTAGTTAACCATTGAAAGATGTCTTTGAATTTTTAAAGCATTTTAGAAAGCTTATTTCTTCATTTTAAGCTTCTCAGAACACTCTATTTCGCATAGGCATACATAGTAAACTTTGGGGTCACGCTGTGTACCCCCTAATTAACCTATAATTATTTCCTGTGGTAGGGTGCAGTATTACCCTGTAATATAATACGTGGTCCAATTTAAAAATTTTAGGTCAATATTAAGGTCCGATACCCTACCGTTAGTTAACATAGAAAAGAGTCTTCGTATTTCCTTGTTTTAATGCACTATTTTAAATATACATAGTGTACCCCCTAATTGACCTATAATTATTTCCTGTTGTAGGGTACACTATTACCCTGTAATATAATACCTGGTCCAATTTAAATATTATGGTTCCATATTAAGGTCTGATATCGCGCCTTGCGTTAGTTAACCATTGAAAGATGTCTTTGAATTTTTAAAGCATTTAGAACGCTTATTTCTTCATTTTAAGCTTCTCAGAACCCCTTATTTCGCATAGGCATACATAGTAAACTTTAGGGTCACGCTGTGTACCCCCTAATTGACCTATAATTATTTTCTGTGGTAGGGTACACTATCACCCTGTGATATAATACGTGGTCCAATTTAAAAATTATAGGTCAATATTAAGGTCCGATACCGTGCCGTTAGTTAACATAGAAAAGTGTCTTCGTTTTTCCTTGTTTTAATGCACTATTTAAAATATACATAGTGTACCCCCTAATTGACCTATAATTATTTCCTGTGGTAGGGTACACTATTACCCTGTAATATAATACCTGGTCCAATTTAAATGATATGGGTCAATATTAAGGTCTGATATTGCGCCTTGCGTTAGTTAACCATTGAAAGATGTCTTTGAATTTTTAAAGCATTTTAGAACGCTTATTTCTTCATTTTAAGCTTCTCAGAACACTCTATATCGCATAGGCATACATAGTAAAATTTAGGGTCACGCTGTGTCCCCCCTAAATGACATATATTTATTTCCTGTGGTAGGGTACACTATTACCCTGTAATATAATACGTGGTCCAATTTAAAAATTATAGGTCAATATTAAGGTCTGACACCGAGCCGTTAGTTAACATTGAAAAATGTCTTTGAATTTTTAAAGCATTTTAGAACGCTTATTTCCTCATTTTAAGCTTCTCAGAACACTTTTTTTCGCATAGGCATACATTGTAAACTTTAGGGTCACGCTGTGTACCCCCTAATTGACCTATAATTATTTCCTGTGGTAGGTCACACTATAACCCTGTAATATAATACGTGGTCCAATTTATAAATTATAGGTCAATATTAAGGTCCGATACCGTGCCGTTAGTAAACATAGAAAAGTGTCTCCGAATTTCCTTGTTTTAATGCACTATTTAAAATATACATAGTGTACCCCGCTAATTGACCTATAATTATTTCCTGTGGTAGGGTACACTATTACCCTGTAATATAATACCTGGTCCAATTTAAATAATATGGGTCAATATTAAGGTCTGATATTGCGCCTTGCGTTAGTTTACCATTGAAAGATGTCTTTGAATTTTTAAAGCATTTTAGAACGCCTATTTCTTCATTTTAAGCTTCTCAGAACACTCTATTTCGCATAGGCATACATAGTAAACTTTGGGTCACGCTGTGTACCCCCTAATTGACCTATAATTATTTCCTGTGGTAGGGTACACTATTACCCTGTAATATAATACGTGGTCCAATTTAAAAATTATAGGTCAATGTTAAGGTCCGATACCGTGCCGTTAGTTAACATAGAAAAGTGTCTTCGTATTTCCTTGTTTTAATGCACTATTTAAAATATACATAGTGTACCCCCTAATTGACCTATAATTATTTCCTGTGGTAGGGTACAGTATTACCCTGTAATATAATACCTGGTCAAATTTAAATATTATGGGTCAATATTAAGGTCTGATATTGCGCCTTGCGTTAGTTAACCATTGAAAGATGTCTTTGAATTTTTAAAGCATTTTAGAACGCTTATTTCTTCATTTTAAGCTTCTCAGAACACTCTATATCGCATAGGCATACATAGTAAAATTTAGGGTCACGCTGTGTCCCCCCTAAATGACATATATTTATTTCCTGTGGTAGGGTACACTATTACCCTGTAATATAATACGTGGTCCAATTTAAAAATTATAGGTCAATATTAAGGTCTGACACCGTGCCGTTAGTTAACATAGAAAAATGTCTTTGAATTTTTAAAGCATTTTAGAACGCTTATTTCCTCATTTTAAGCTTCTCAGAACACTTTATTTCGCATAGGCATACATTGTAAACTTTAGGGTCACGCTGTGTACCCCCTAATTGACCTATAATTATTTCCTGTGGTAGGGTACACTATAACCCTGTAATATAATACGTGGTCCAATTTATAAATTATAGGTCAATATTAAGGTCCGATACCGTGCCGTTAGTTAACATAGAAAAGTGTCTTCGAATTTCCTTGTTTTAATGCACTATTTAAAATATACATAGTGTACCCCCTAATTGACCTATAATTATTTCCTGTGGTAGGGTACACTATTACCCTGTAATATAATACCTGGTCCAATTTAAATAATATGGGTCAATATTAAGGTCTGATATTGCGCCTTGCGTTAGTTAACCATTGAAAGATGTCTTTGAATTTTTAAAGCATTTTAGAACACCTATTTCTTCATTTTAAGCTTCTCAGAACACTCTATTTCGCATAGGCATACATAGTAAACTTTGGGGTCACGCTGTGTACCCCCTAATTGACCTATAATTATTTCCTGTTGTAGGGTACACTATTACCCTGTAATATAATACGTGGTCCAATTTAAAAATTATAGGTCAATGTTAAGGTCCGATACCGTGCCGTTAGTTAACATAGAAAAGTGTCTTCGTATTTCCTTGTTTTAATGCACTATTTAAAATATACATAGTGTACCCCCTAATTGACCTATAATTATTTCCTGAGGTAGGGTTCACTATTACCCTGTAATATAATACCTGGTCAAATTTAAATATTATGGGTCAATATTAAGGTCTGATATTGCGCCTTGCGTTAGTTAACCATTGAAAGATGTCTTTGAATTTTTAAAGCATTTTAGAAAGCTTATTTCTTCATTTTAAGCTTCTCAGAACACTCTATTTCGCATAGGCATACATAGTAAATTTTGGGGTCACGCTGTGTACCCCCTAATTAACCTATAATTATTTCCTGTGGTAGGGTGCAGTATTACCCTGTAATATAATACGTGGTCCAATTTAAAAATTTTAGGTCAATATTAAGGTCCGATACCCTACCGTTAGTTAACATAGAAAAGAGTCTTCGTATTTCCTTGTTTTAATGCACTATTTTAAATATACATAGTGTACCCCCTAATTGACCTATAATTATTTCCTGTTGTAGGGTACACTATTACCCTGTAATATAATACCTGGTCCAATTTAAATATTATGGTTCCATATTAAGGTCTGATATCGCGCCTTGCGTTAGTTAACCTTTGAAAGATGTCTTTGAATTTTTAAAGCATTTTAGAACGCTTATTTCTTCATTTTAAGCTTCTCAGAACCCCTTATTTCGCATAGGCGTACATAGTAAAATTTAGGGTCACGCTGTGTCCCCCCTAAATGACATATATTTATTTCCTGTGGTAGGGTACACTATTACCCTGTAATATAATACGTGGTCCAATTTAAAAATTATAGGTCAATATTAAGGTCTGACACCGTGCCGTTAGTTAACATTGAAAAATGTCTTTGAATTTTTAAAGCATTTTAGAACGCTTATTTCCTCATTTTAAGCTTCTCAGAACACTTTTTTTCGCATAGGCATACATTGTAAACTTTAGGGTCACGCTGTGTACCCCCTAATTGACCTATAATTATTTCCTGTGGTAGGGTACACTATAACCCTGTAATATAATACGTGGTCCAATTTAAAAATTATAGGTCAATATTAAGGTCCGATACCGTGCCGTTAGTTAACATAGAAAAGTGTCTTCGTTTTTCCTTGTTTTAATGCACTATTTAAAATATACATAGTGTACCCCCTAATTGACCTATAATTATTTCCTGTGGTAGGGTACACTATTACCCTGTAATATAATACCTGGTCCAATTTAAATGATATGGGTCAATATTAAGGTCTGATATTGCGCCTTGCGTTAGTTAACCATTGAAAGATGTCTTTGAATTTTTAAAGCATTTTAGAACGCTTATTTCTTCATTTTAAGCTTCTCAGAACACTCTATATCGCATAGGCATACATAGTAAAATTTAGGGTCACGCTGTGTCCCCCCTAAATGACATATATTTATTTCCTGTGGTAGGGTACACTATTACCCTGTAATATAATACGTGGTCCAATTTAAAAATTATAGGTCAATATTAAGGTCTGACACCGAGCCGTTAGTTAACATTGAAAAATGTCTTTGAATTTTTAAAGCATTTTAGAACGCTTATTTCCTCATTTTAAGCTTCTCAGAACACTTTTTTTCGCATAGGCATACATTGTAAACTTTAGGGTCACGCTGTGTACCCCCTAATTGACCTATAATTATTTCCTGTGGTAGGTCACACTATAACCCTGTAATATAATACGTGGTCCAATTTATAAATTATAGGTCAATATTAAGGTCCGATACCGTGCCGTTAGTAAACATAGAAAAGTGTCTCCGAATTTCCTTGTTTTAATGCACTATTTAAAATATACATAGTGTACCCCCTAATTGACCTATAATTATTTCCTGTGGTAGGGTACACTATTACCCTGTAATATAATACCTGGTCCAATTTAAATAATATGGGTCAATATTAAGGTCTGATATTGCGCCTTGCGTTAGTTTACCATTGAAAGATGTCTTTGAATTTTTAAAGCATTTTAGAACGCCTATTTCTTCATTTTAAGCTTCTCAGAACACTCTATTTCGCATAGGCATACATAGTAAACTTTGGGGTCACGCTGTGTACCCCCTAATTGACCTATAATTATTTCCTGTGGTAGGGTACACTATTATCCTGTAATATAATACGTGGTCCAATTTAAAAATTATAGGTCAATGTTAAGGTCCGATACCGTGCCGTTAGTTAACATAGAAAAGTGTCTTCGTATTTCCTTGTTTTAATGCACTATTTAAAATATACATAGTGTACCCCCTAATTGACCTATAATTATTTCCTGTGGTAGGGTACAGTATTACCCTGTAATATAATACCTGGTCAAATTTAAATATTATGGGTCAATATTAAGGTCTGATATTGCGCCTTGCGTTAGTTAACCATTGAAAGATGTCTTTGAATTTTTAAAGCATTTTAGAACGCTTATTTCTTCATTTTAAGCTTCTCAGAACACTCTATATCGCATAGGCATACATAGTAAAATTTAGGGTCACGCTGTGTCCCCCCTAAATGACATATATTTATTTCCTGTGGTAGGGTACACTATTACCCTGTAATATAATACGTGGTCCAATTTAAAAATTATAGGTCAATATTAAGGTCTGACACCGTGCCGTTAGTTAACATAGAAAAATGTCTTTGAATTTTTAAAGCATTTTAGAACGCTTATTTCCTCATTTTAAGCTTCTCAGAACACTTTATTTCGCATAGGCATACATTGTAAACTTTAGGGTCACGCTGTGTACCCCCTAATTGACCTATAATTATTTCCTGTGGTAGGGTACACTATAACCCTGTAATATAATACGTGGTCCAATTTATAAATTATAGGTCAATATTAAGGTCCGATACCGTGCCGTTAGTTAACATAGAAAAGTGTCTTCGAATTTCCTTGTTTTAATGCACTATTTAAAATATACATAGTGTACCCCCTAATTGACCTATAATTATTTCCTGTGGTAGGGTACACTATTACCCTGTAATATAATACCTGGTCCAATTTAAATAATATGGGTCAATATTAAGGTCTGATATTGCGCCTTGCGTTAGTTAACCATTGAAAGATGTCTTTGAATTTTTAAAGCATTTTAGAACGCCTATTTCTTCATTTTAAGCTTCTCAGAACACTCTATTTCGCATAGGCATACATAGTAAACTTTGGGGTCACGCTGTGTACCCCCTAATTGACCTATAATTATTTCCTGTTGTAGGGTACACTATTACCCTGTAATATAATACGTGGTCCAATTTAAAAATTATAGGTCAATGTTAAGGTCCGATACCGTGCCGTTAGTTAACATAGAAAAGTGTCTTCGTATTTCCTTGTTTTAATGCACTATTTAAAATATACATAGTGTACCCCCTAATTGACCTATAATTATTTCCTGAGGTAGGGTTCACTATTACCCTGTAATATAATACCTGGTCAAATTTAAATATTATGGGTCAATATTAAGGTCTGATATTGCGCCTTGCGTTAGTTAACCATTGAAAGATGTCTTTGAATTTTTAAAGCATTTTAGAAAGCTTATTTCTTCATTTTAAGCTTCTCAGAACACTCTATTTCGCATAGGCATACATAGTAAACTTTGGGGTCACGCTGTGTACCCCCTAATTAACCTATAATTATTTCCTGTGGTAGGGTGCAGTATTACCCTGTAATATAATACGTGGTCCAATTTAAAAATTTTAGGTCAATATTAAGGTCCGATACCCTACCGTTAGTTAACATAGAAAAGAGTCTTCGTATTTCCTTGTTTTAATGCACTATTTTAAATATACATAGTGTACCCCCTAATTGACCTATAATTATTTCCTGTTGTAGGGTACACTATTACCCTGTAATATAATACCTGGTCCAATTTAAATATTATGGTTCCATATTAAGGTCTGATATCGCGCCTTGCGTTAGTTAACCATTGAAAGATGTCTTTGAATTTTTAAAGCATTTTAGAACGCTTATTTCTTCATTTTAAGCTTCTCAGAACCCCTTATTTCGCATAGGCGTACATAGTAAAATTTAGGGTCACGCTGTGTCCCCCCTAAATGACATATATTTATTTCCTGTGGTAGGGTACACTATTACCCTGTAATATAATACGTGGTCCAATTTAAAAATTATAGGTCAATATTAAGGTCTGACACCGTGCCGTTAGTTAACATTGAAAAATGTCTTTGAATTTTTAAAGCATTTTAGAACGCTTATTTCCTCATTTTAAGCTTCTCAGAACACTTTTTTTCGCATAGGCATACATTGTAAACTTTAGGGTCACGCTGTGTACCCCCTAATTGACCTATAATTATTTCCTGTGGTAGGGCACACTATAACCCTGTAATATAATACGTGGTCCAATTTATAAATTATAGGTCAATATTAAGGTCCGATACCGTGCCGTTAGTAAACATAGAAAAGTGTCTTCGAATTTCCTTGTTTTAATGCACTATTTAAAATATACATAGTGTACCCCCTAATTGACCTATAATTATTTCCTGTGGTAGGGTACACTATTACCCTGTAATATAATACCTGGTCCAATTTAAATAATATGGGTCAATATTAAGGTCTGATATTGCGCCTTGCGTTAGTTAACCATTGAAAGATGTCTTTGAATTTTTAAAGCATTTTAGAACGCCTATTTCTTCATTTTAAGCTTCTCAGAACACTCTATTTCGCATAGGCATACATAGTAAACTTTGGGGTCACGCTGTGTACCCCCTAATTGACCTATAATTATTTCCTGTGGTAGGGTACACTATTACCCTGTAATATAATACGTAGTCCAATTTAAAAATTATAGGTCAATGTTAAGGTCCGATACCGTGCCGTTAGTTAACATAGAAAAGTGTCTTCGTATTTCCTTGTTTTAATGCACTCTTTAAAATATACATAGTGTACCCCCTAATTGACCTATAATTATTTCCTGTAGTAGGGTACACTATTACCCTGTAATATAATACCTGGTCAAATTTAAATATTATGGGTCAATATTAAGGTCTGATATTGCGCCTTGCGTTAGTTAACCATTGAAAGATGTCTTTGAATTTTTAAAGCATTTTAGAACGCTTATTTCTTCATTTTAAGCTTCTCAGAACACTCTATATCGCATAGGCATACATAGTAAAATTTAGGGTCACGCTGTGTCCCCCCTAAATGACATATATTTATTTCCTGTGGTAGGGTACACTATTACCCTGTAATATAATACGTGGTCCAATTTAAAAATTATAGGTCAATATTAAGGTCTGACACCGTGCCGTTAGTTAACATAGAAAAATGTCTTTGAATTTTTAAAGCATTTTAGAACGCTTATTTCCTCATTTTAAGCTTCTCAGAACACTTTATTTCGCATAGGCATACATTGTAAACTTTAGGGTCACGCTGTGTCCCCCCTAATTGACCTATAATTATTTCCTGTGGTAGGGTACACTATAACCCTGTAATATAATACGTGGTCCAATTTATAAATTATAGGTCAATATTAAGGTCCGATTCCGTGCCGTTAGTTAACATAGAAAAGTGTCTTCGAATTTCCTTGTTTTAATGCACTATTTAAAATATACATAGTGTACCCCCTAATTGACCTATCATTATTTCCTGTGGTAGGGTACACTATTACCCTGTAATATAATACCTGGTCCAATTTAAATAATATGGGTCAATATTAAGGTCTGATACCGTGCCGTTAGTTAACATTGAAAAATGTCTTTGAATTTTTAAAGCATTTTAGAACGCTTATTTCCTCATTTTAAGCTTCTCAGAACACTTTATTTCGCATAGGCATACATTGTAAACTTTAGGGTCCCGCTGTGTACCCCCTAATTGACCTATAATTATTTCCTGTGGTAGGGTACACTATTACCCTGTAATATAATACGTGGTCCAATTTAAAAATTATAGGTCAATGTTAAGGTCCGATACCGTGCCGTTAGTTAACATAGAAAAGTGTCTTCGTATTTCCTTGTTTTAATGCACTATTTAAAATATACATAGTGTACCCCCTAATTGACCTATAATTATTTCCTGTGGTACGGTACTTTATTACCCTGTAATATAATACCTGGTCCAATTTAAATAATATGGGTCAATATTAAGGTCTGATATTGCGCCTTGCGTTAGTTAACCATTGAAAGATGTCTTTGAATTTTTAAAGCATTTTAGAACGCTTATTTCTTCATTTTAAGCTTCTCAGAACCCCTTATTTCGCATAGGCATACATAGTAAACTTTAGGGTCACGCTGTGTACCCCCTAATTGACCTATAAATATTTCCTGTGGTAGGGTACACTATTACCCTGTAATATAATACGTGGTCCAATTTAAATATTATGGGTCAATATTAAGGTCTGATATTGCGCCTTGCGTTAGTTAACCATTGAAAGATGTCTTTGAATTTTTAAAGCATTTTAGAAAGCTTATTTCTTCATTTTAAGCTTCTCAGAACACTCTATTTCGCATAGGCATACATAGTAAACTTTGGGGTCACGCTGTGTACCCCCTAATTAACCTATAATTATTTCCTGTGGTAGGGTGCAGTATTACCCTGTAATATAATACGTGGTCCAATTTAAAAATTTTAGGTCAATATTAAGGTCCGATACCCTACCGTTAGTTAACATAGAAAAGAGTCTTCGTATTTCCTTGTTTTAATGCACTATTTTAAATATACATAGTGTACCCCCTAATTGACCTATAATTATTTCCTGTTGTAGGGTACACTATTACCCTGTAATATAATACCTGGTCCAATTTAAATATTATGGTTCCATATTAAGGTCTGATATCGCGCCTTGCGTTAGTTAACCATTGAAAGATGTCTTTGAATTTTTAAAGCATTTTAGAACGCTTATTTCTTCATTTTAAGCTTCTCAGAACCCCTTATTTCGCATAGGCGTACATAGTAAAATTTAGGGTCACGCTGTGTCCCCCCTAAATGACATATATTTATTTCCTGTGGTAGGGTACACTATTACCCTGTAATATAATACGTGGTCCAATTTAAAAATTATAGGTCAATATTAAGGTCTGACACCGTGCCGTTAGTTAACATTGAAAAATGTCTTTGAATTTTTAAAGCATTTTAGAACGCTTATTTCCTCATTTTAAGCTTCTCAGAACACTTTTTTTCGCATAGGCATACATTGTAAACTTTAGGGTCACGCTGTGTACCCCCTAATTGACCTATAATTATTTCCTGTGGTAGGGTACACTATAACCCTGTAATATAATACGTGGTCCAATTTAAAAATTATAGGTCAATATTAAGGTCCGATACCGTGCCGTTAGTTAACATAGAAAAGTGTCTTCGTTTTTCCTTGTTTTAATGCACTATTTAAAATATACATAGTGTACCCCCTAATTGACCTATAATTATTTCCTGTGGTAGGGTACACTATTACCCTGTAATATAATACCTGGTCCAATTTAAATGATATGGGTCAATATTAAGGTCTGATATTGCGCCTTGCGTTAGTTAACCATTGAAAGATGTCTTTGAATTTTTAAAGCATTTTAGAACGCTTATTTCTTCATTTTAAGCTTCTCAGAACACTCTATATCGCATAGGCATACATAGTAAAATTTAGGGTCACGCTGTGTCCCCCCTAAATGACATATATTTATTTCCTGTGGTAGGGTACACTATTACCCTGTAATATAATACGTGGTCCAATTTAAAAATTATAGGTCAATATTAAGGTCTGACACCGAGCCGTTAGTTAACATTGAAAAATGTCTTTGAATTTTTAAAGCATTTTAGAACGCTTATTTCCTCATTTTAAGCTTCTCAGAACACTTTTTTTCGCATAGGCATACATTGTAATCTTTAGGGTCACGCTGTGTACCCCCTAATTGACCTATAATTATTTCCTGTGGTAGGTCACACTATAACCCTGTAATATAATACGTGGTCCAATTTATAAATTATAGGTCAATATTAAGGTCCGATACCGTGCCGTTAGTAAACATAGAAAAGTGTCTCCGAATTTCCTTGTTTTAATGCACTATTTAAAATATACATAGTGTACCCCCTAATTGACCTATAATTATTTCCTGTGGTAGGGTACACTATTACCCTGTAATATAATACCTGGTCCAATTTAAATAATATGGGTCAATATTAAGGTCTGATATTGCGCCTTGCGTTAGTTTACCATTGAAAGATGTCTTTGAATTTTTAAAGCATTTTAGAACGCCTATTTCTTCATTTTAAGCTTCTCAGAACACTCTATTTCGCATAGGCATACATAGTAAACTTTGGGGTCACGCTGTGTACCCCCTAATTGACCTATAATTATTTCCTGTGGTAGGGTACACTATTACCCTGTAATATAATACGTGGTCCAATTTAAAAATTATAGGTCAATGTTAAGGTCCGATACCGTGCCGTTAGTTAACATAGAAAAGTGTCTTCGTATTTCCTTGTTTTAATGCACTATTTAAAATATACATAGTGTACCCCCTAATTGACCTATAATTATTTCCTGTGGTAGGGTACAGTATTACCCTGTAATATAATACCTGGTCAAATTTAAATATTATGGGTCAATATTAAGGTCTGATATTGCGCCTTGCGTTAGTTAACCATTGAAAGATGTCTTTGAATTTTTAAAGCATTTTAGAACGCTTATTTCTTCATTTTAAGCTTCTCAGAACACTCTATATCGCATAGGCATACATAGTAAAATTTAGGGTCACGCTGTGTCCCCCCTAAATGACATATATTTATTTCCTGTGGTAGGGTACACTATTACCCTGTAATATAATACGTGGTCCAATTTAAAAATTATAGGTCAATATTAAGGTCTGACACCGTGCCGTTAGTTAACATAGAAAAATGTCTTTGAATTTTTAAAGCATTTTAGAACGCTTATTTCCTCATTTTAAGCTTCTCAGAACACTTTATTTCGCATAGGCATACATTGTAAACTTTAGGGTCACGCTGTGTACCCCCTAATTGACCTATAATTATTTCCTGTGGTAGGGTACACTATAACCCTGTAATATAATACGTGGTCCAATTTATAAATTATAGGTCAATATTAAGGTCCGATACCGTGCCGTTAGTTAACATAGAAAAGTGTCTTCGAATTTCCTTGTTTTAATGCACTATTTAAAATATACATAGTGTACCCCCTAATTGACCTATAATTATTTCCTGTGGTAGGGTACACTATTACCCTGTAATATAATACCTGGTCCAATTTAAATAATATGGGTCAATATTAAGGTCTGATATTGCGCCTTGCGTTAGTTAACCATTGAAAGATGTCTTTGAATTTTTAAAGCATTTTAGAACGCCTATTTCTTCATTTTAAGCTTCTCAGAACACTCTATTTCGCATAGGCATACATAGTAAACTTTGGGGTCACGCTGTGTACCCCCTAATTGACCTATAATTATTTCCTGTTGTAGGGTACACTATTACCCTGTAATATAATACGTGGTCCAATTTAAAAATTATAGGTCAATGTTAAGGTCCGATACCGTGCCGTTAGTTAACATAGAAAAGTGTCTTCGTATTTCCTTGTTTTAATGCACTATTTAAAATATACATAGTGTACCCCCTAATTGACCTATAATTATTTCCTGAGGTAGGGTTCACTATTACCCTGTAATATAATACCTGGTCAAATTTAAATATTATGGGTCACTATTAAGGTCTGATATTGCGCCTTGCGTTAGTTAACCATTGAAAGATGTCTTTGAATTTTTAAAGCATTTTAGAAAGCTTATTTCTTCATTTTAAGCTTCTCAGAACACTCTATTTCGCATAGGCATACATAGTAAACTTTGGGGTCACGCTGTGTACCCCCTAATTAACCTATAATTATTTCCTGTGGTAGGGTGCAGTATTACCCTGTAATATAATACGTGGTCCAATTTAAAAATTTTAGGTCAATATTAAGGTCCGATACCCTACCGTTAGTTAACATAGAAAAGAGTCTTCGTATTTCCTTGTTTTAATGCACTATTTTAAATATACATAGTGTACCCCCTAATTGACCTATAATTATTTCCTGTTGTAGGGTACACTATTACCCTGTAATATAATAACTGGTCCAATTTAAATATTATGGTTCCATATTAAGGTCTGATATCGCGCCTTGCGTTAGTTAACCATTGAAAGATGTCTTTGAATTTTTAAAGCATTTTAGAACGCTTATTTCTTCATTTTAAGCTTCTCAGAACCCCTTATTTCGCATAGGCGTACATAGTAAAATTTAGGGTCACGCTGTGTCCCCCCTAAATGACATATATTTATTTCCTGTGGTAGGGTACACTATTACCCTGTAATATAATACGTGGTCCAATTTAAAAATTATAGGTCAATATTAAGGTCTGACACCGTGCCGTTAGTTAACATTGAAAAATGTCTTTGAATTTTTAAAGCATTTTAGAACGCTTATTTCCTCATTTTAAGCTTCTCAGAACACTTTTTTTCGCATAGGCATACATTGTAAACTTTAGGGTCACGCTGTGTACCCCCTAATTGACCTATAATTATTTCCTGTGGTAGGGCACACTATAACCCTGTAATATAATACGTGGTCCAATTTATAAATTATAGGTCAATATTAAGGTCCGATACCGTGCCGTTAGTAAACATAGAAAAGTGTCTTCGAATTTCCTTGTTTTAATGCACTATTTAAAATATACATAGTGTACCCCCTAATTGACCTATAATTATTTCCTGTGGTAGGGTACACTATTACCCTGTAATATAATACCTGGTCCAATTTAAATAATATGGGTCAATATTAAGGTCTGATATTGCGCCTTGCGTTAGTTAACCATTGAAAGATGTCTTTGAATTTTTAAAGCATTTTAGAACGCCTATTTCTTCATTTTAAGCTTCTCAGAACACTCTATTTCGCATAGGCATACATAGTAAACTTTGGGGTCACGCTGTGTACCCCCTAATTGACCTATAATTATTTCCTGTGGTAGGGTACACTATTACCCTGTAATATAATACGTAGTCCAATTTAAAAATTATAGGTCAATGTTAAGGTCCGATACCGTGCCGTTAGTTAACATAGAAAAGTGTCTTCGTATTTCCTTGTTTTAATGCACTCTTTAAAATATACATAGTGTACCCCCTAATTGACCTATAATTATTTCCTGTAGTAGGGTACACTATTACCCTGTAATATAATACCTGGTCAAATTTAAATATTATGGGTCAATATTAAGGTCTGATATTGCGCCTTGCGTTAGTTAACCATTGAAAGATGTCTTTGAATTTTTAAAGCATTTTAGAACGCTTATTTCTTCATTTTAAGCTTCTCAGAACACTCTATATCGCATAGGCATACATAGTAAAATTTAGGGTCACGCTGTGTCCCCCCTAAATGACATATATTTATTTCCTGTGGTAGGGTACACTATTACCCTGTAATATAATACGTGGTCCAATTTAAAAATTATAGGTCAATATTAAGGTCTGACACCGTGCCGTTAGTTAACATAGAAAAATGTCTTTGAATTTTTAAAGCATTTTAGAACGCTTATTTCCTCATTTTAAGCTTCTCAGAACACTTTATTTCGCATAGGCATACATTGTAAACTTTAGGGTCACGCTGTGTCCCCCCTAATTGACCTATAATTATTTCCTGTGGTAGGGTACACTATAACCCTGTAATATAATACGTGGTCCAATTTATAAATTATAGGTCAATATTAAGGTCCGATTCCGTGCCGTTAGTTAACATAGAAAAGTGTCTTCGAATTTCCTTGTTTTAATGCACTATTTAAAATATACATAGTGTACCCCCTAATTGACCTATCATTATTTCCTGTGGTAGGGTACACTATTACCCTGTAATATAATACCTGGTCCAATTTAAATAATATGGGTCAATATTAAGGTCTGATACCGTGCCGTTAGTTAACATTGAAAAATGTCTTTGAATTTTTAAAGCATTTTAGAACGCTTATTTCCTCATTTTAAGCTTCTCAGAACACTTTATTTCGCATAGGCATACATTGTAAACTTTAGGGTCCCGCTGTGTACCCCCTAATTGACCTATAATTATTTCCTGTGGTAGGGTACACTATTACCCTGTAATATAATACGTGGTCCAATTTAAAAATTATAGGTCAATGTTAAGGTCCGATACCGTGCCGTTAGTTAACATAGAAAAGTGTCTTCGTATTTCCTTGTTTTAATGCACTATTTAAAATATACATAGTGTACCCCCTAATTGACCTATAATTATTTCCTGTGGTACGGTACTTTATTACCCTGTAATATAATACCTGGTCCAATTTAAATAATATGGGTCAATATTAAGGTCTGATATTGCGCCTTGCGTTAGTTAACCATTGAAAGATGTCTTTGAATTTTTAAAGCATTTTAGAACGCTTATTTCTTCATTTTAAGCTTCTCAGAACCCCTTATTTCGCATAGGCATACATAGTAAACTTTAGGGTCACGCTGTGTACCCCCTAATTGACCTATAATTATTTCCTGTGGTAGGGTACACTATTACCCTGTAATATAATACGTGGTCCAATTTAAAAATTATAGGTCAATGTTAAGGTCCGATACCGTGCCGTTAGTTAACATAGAAAAGTGTCTTCGTATTTCCTTGTTTTAATGCACTATTTAAAATATACATAGTGTACCCCCTAATTGACCTATAATTATTTCCTGTGGTAGGGTACACTATTACCCTGTAATATAATACCTGGTCAAATTTAAATATTATGGGTCAATATTAAGGTCTGATATTGCGCCTTGCGTTAGTTAACCATTGAAAGATGTCTTTGAATTTTTAAAGCATTTTAGAACGCTTATTTCTTCATTTTAAGCTTCTCAGAACACTCTATATCGCATAGGCATACATAGTAAAATTTAGGGTCACGCTGTGTCCCCCCTAAATGACATATATTTATTTCCTGTGGTAGGGTACACTATTACCCAGTAATATAATACGTGGTCCAATTTAAAAAGTATATGTCAATATTAAGGTCCGATACCGTGCCGTTAGTTAACATAGAAAAGTGTCTTCGTATTTCCTTGTTTTAATGCACTATTTAAAATATACATAATGTACCCCCTAATTGACCTATAATTATTTCCTGTGGTACGGTACTTTATTACCCTGTAATATAATACCTGGTCCAATTTAAATAATATGGGTCAATATTAAGGTCTGATATTGCGCCTTGCGTTAGTTAACCATTGAAAGATGTCTTTGAATTTTTAAAGCATTTTAGAACGCTTATTTCTTCATTTTAAGCTTCTCAGAACCCCTTATTTCGCATAGGCATACATAGTAAACTTTAGGGTCACGCTGTGTACCCCCTAATTGACCTATAATTATTTCCTGTGGTAGGGTACACTATTACCCTGTAATATAATACGTGGTCCAATTTAAAAATTATAGGTCAATGTTAAGGTCCGATACCGTGCCGTTAGTTAACATAGAAAAGTGTCTTCGTATTTCCTTGTTTTAATGTACTATTTAAAATATACATAGTGTACCCCCTAATTGACCTATAATTATTTCCTGTGGTAGGGTACACTATTACCCTGTAATATAATACCTGGTCAAATTTAAATATTATGGGTCAATATTAAGGTCTGATATTGCGCCTTGCGTTAGTTAACCATTGAAAGATGTCTTTGAATTTTTAAAGCATTTTAGAACGCTTATTTCTTCATTTTAAGCTTCTCAGAACACTCTATATCGCATAGGCATACATAGTAAAATTTAGGGTCACGCTGTGTCCCCCCTAAATGACATATATTTATTTCCTGTGGTAGGGTACACTATTACCCTGTAATATAATACGTGGTCCAATTTAAAAATTATAGGTCAATATTAAGGTCTGACACCGTGCCGTTAGTTAACATAGAAAAATGTCTTTGAATTTTTAAAGCATTTTAGAACGCTTATTTCCTCATTTTAAGCTTCTCAGAACACTTTATTTCGCATAGGCATACATTGTAAACTTTAGGGTCACGCTGTGTACCCCCTAATTGACCTATAATTATTTCCTGTGGTAGGGTACACTATAACCCTGTAATATAATACGTGGTCCAATTTATAAATTATAGGTCAATATTAAGGTCCGATACCGTGCCGTTAGTTAACATAGAAAAGTGTCTTCGAATTTCCTTGTTTTAATGCACTATTTAAAATATACATAGTGTACCCCCTAATTGACCTATCATTATTTCCTGTGGTAGGGTACACTATTACCCTGTAATATAATACCTGGTCCAATTTAAATAATATGGGTCAATATTAAGGTCTGATACCGTGCCGTTAGTTAACATTGAAAAATGTCTTTGAATTTTTAAAGCATTTTAGAACGCTTATTTCCTCATTTTAAGCTTCTCAGAACACTTTATTTCGCATAGGCATACATTGTAAACTTTAGGGTCCCGCTGTGTACCCCCTAATTGACCTATAATTATTTCCTGTGGTAGGGCACACTATAACCCTGTAATATAATACGTGGTCCAATTTAAAAAGTATATGTCAATATTAAGGTCCGATACCGTGCCGTTAGTTAACATAGAAAAGTGTCTTCGTATTTCCTTGTCTTAATGCACTATTTAAAATATACATAGTGTACCCCCTAATTGACCTATAATTATTTCCTGTGGTACGGTACTTTATTACCCTGTAATATAATACCTGGTCCAATTTAAATAATATGGGTCAATATTAAGGTCTGATATTGCGCCTTGCGTTAGTTAACCATTGAAAGATGTTTTTGAATTTTTAAAGCATTTTAGAACGCTTATTTCTTCATTTTAAGCTTCTCAGAACCCCTTATTTCGCATAGGCATACATAGTAAACTTTAGGGTCACGCTGTGTACCCCCTAATTGACCTATAATTATTTTCTGTGGTAGGGTACACTATCACCCTGTGATATAATACGTGGTCCAATTTAAAAATTATAGGTCAATATTAAGGTCCGAAACCGTGCCGTTAGTTAACATAGAAAAGTGTCTTCGTTTTTCCTTGTTTTAATGCACTATTTAAAATATACATAGTGTACCCCCTAATTGACCTATAATTATTTCCTGTGGTAGGGTACACTATTACCCTGTAATATAATTCCTGGTCCAATTTAAATGATATGGGTCAATATTAAGGTCTGATATTGCGCCTTGCGTTAGTTAACCATTGAAAGATGTCTTTGAATTTTTAAAGCATTTTAGAACGCTTATTTCTTCATTTTAAGCTTCTCAGAACCTTTTATATCGCATAGGCATACATAGTAAAATTTAGGGTCACGCTGTGTCCCCCCTAAATGACATATATTTATTTCCTGTGGTAGGGTACACTATTACCCTGTAATATAATACGTGGTCCAATTTAAAAATTATAGGTCAATATTAAGGTCTGACACCGTGCCGTTAGTTAACATTGAAAAATGTCTTTGAATTTTTAAAGCATTTTAGAACGCTTATTTCCTCATTTTAAGCTTCTCAGAACACTTTTTTTCGCATAGGCATACATTGTAAACTTTAGGGTCACGCTGTGTACCCCCTAATTGACCTATAATTATTTCCTGTGGTAGGGCACACTATAACCCTGTAATATAATACGTGGTCCAATTTATAAATTATAGGTCAATATTAAGGTCCGATACCGTGCCGTTAGTAAACATAGAAAAGTGTCTTCGAATTTCCTTGTTTTAATGCACTATTTAAAATATACATAGTGTACCCCCTAATTGACCTATAATTATTTCCTGTGGTAGGGTACACTATTACCCTGTAATATAATACCTGGTCCAATTTAAATAATATGGGTCAATATTAAGGTCTGATATTGCGCCTTGCGTTAGTTAACCATTGAAAGATGTCTTTGAATTTTTAAAGCATTTTAGAACGCCTATTTCTTTATTTTAAGCTTCTCAGAACACTCTATTTCGCATAGGCATACATAGTAAACTTTGGGGTCACGCTGTGTACCCCCTAATTGACCTATAATTATTTCCTGTGGTAGGGTACACTATTACCCTGTAATATAATTCGTGGTCCAATTTAGAAAATTATAGGTCAATATTAAGGTCCGATACCGTGCCGTTAGTTAACATAGAAAAGTATCTTCGTATTTCCTTGTTTTAATGCACTATTTAAAATATACATAGTGTACCCCCTAATTGACCTATAATTATTTCCTGTTGTAGGGTACACTATTACCCTGTAATATAATACCTGGTCCAATTTAAATATTATGGTTCCATATTAAGGTCTGATATCGCGCCTTGCGTTAGTTAACCATTGAAAGATGTCTTTGAATTTTTAAAGCATTTTAGAACGCTTATTTCTTCATTTTAAGCTTCTCAGAACACTCTATTTCGCATAGGCATACATAGTAAACTTTTTGTTCACGCTGTGTACCCCCTAATTGACCTATAATTATTTCCTGTGGTAGGGTACACTATTACCCTGTAATATAATACGTGGTCTAATTTAAAAATTATAGGTCAATATTAAGGTCCGATACCGTGCCGTTAGTTAACATAGAAAAGTGTCTTCGAATTTCCTTGTTTTAATGCACTATTTAAAATATACATAGTGTACCCCCTAATTGACCTATAATTATTTCCTGCTGTAGGGTACACTATTACCCTGTAATATACTACCTGGTCCAATTTAAATAATATGGGTCAATATTAAGGTCTGATATTGCGCCTTGCGTTAGTTAACCATTGAAAGATGTCTTTGAATTTTTAAAGCATTTTAGAACGCTTATTTCTTCATTTTAAGCTTCTCAGAACACTCTATTTCGCATAGGCATACATAGTAAACTTTGGGGTCACGCTGTGTACCCCCTAAATGGCCTATAATTATTTCCTGTGGTAGGGTACACTATTACCCTGTAATATAATACGTGGTCCAATTTAAAAATTATAGGTCAATATTAAGTTCCGATACCGTGCCGTTAGTTAACATTGAAAAATGTCTTCGTATTTCCTTGTTTTATTGCACTATTTAAAATATACATAGTGTACCCCCTAATTGACCTATAATTATTTCCTGTTGTAGGGTACACTATTACCCTGTAATATAATACCTGGTCCAATTTAAATATTATGGTTCCATATTAAGGTCTGATATCGCGCCTTGCGTTAGTTAACCATTGAAAGATGTCTTTGAATTTTTAAAGCATTTTAGAACGCTTATTTCTTCATTTTAAGCTTCTCAGAACACTCTATTTCGCATAGGCATACATAGTAAACTTTGGGGTCACGCTGTGTACCCCCTAAATGGCCTATAATTATTTCCTGTGGTAGGGTACACTATTACCCTGTAATATAATACGTGGTCCAATTTAAAAATTATAGGTCAATATTAAGTTCCGATACCGTGCCGTTAGTTAACATTGAAAAATGTCTTCGTATTTCCTTGTTTTATTGCACTATTTAAAATATACATAGTGTACCCCCTAATTGACCTATAATTATTTCCTGTTGTAGGGTACACTATTACCCTGTAATATAATACCTGGTCCAATTTAAATATTATGGTTCCATATTAAGGTCTGATATCGCGCCTTGCGTTAGTTAACCATTGAAAGATGTCTTTGAATTTTTAAAGCATTTTAGAACGCTTATTTCTTCATTTTAAGCTTCTCAGAACACTCTATTTCGCATAGGCATACATAGTAAACTTTGGGGTCACGCTGTGTACCCCCTAAATGGCCTATAATTATTTCCTGTGGTAGGGTACACTATTACCCTGTAATATAATACGTGGTCCAATTTAAAAATTATAGGTCAATATTAAGGTCCGATACCGTGCCGTTAGTAAACATTGAAAAATGTCTTTGAATTTTTAAAGCATTTTAGAACGCTTATTTCCTCCTTTTAACCTTCTCAGAACACTTTATTTCGCTTAGGCATACATAGTAAACTTTAGGGTCACGCTGTGTACCCCCTAATTGACCTATAATTATTTCCTGTGGTAGGGTACACTATTACCCTGTAATATAATACCTGGTCCAATTTAAATATTATGGGTCAGTATTAAGGTCTGATATTGCGCCTTGCGTTAGGTAACCATTGAAAGATGTGTTTGAATTTTTAAAGCATTTTAGAACGCTTATTTCTTCATTTTAAGCTTCTCAAAACACTTTATTTCGCATAGGCATACATAGTAAACTTTAGGGTCACGCTGTGTACCCCCTAAATGACCTATAATTATTTCCTGTGGTAGGGTTCACTATTACCCGGAAATATAATACGTGGTCCAATTTAAAAATTATAGGTCAATATTAAGGTCCGATACCGTGCCGTTAGTTAACATAGAAAAGTGTCTTCGAATTTCCTTGTTTTAATGCACTATTTAAAATATACATAGTGTACCCCCTAATTGACCTATAATTATTTCCTGTTGTAGGGTACACTATTACCCTGTAATATAATACCTGGTCCAATTTAAATATTATGGTTCTATATTAAGGTCTGATATCACGCCTTGCGTTAGTTAACCATTGAAAGATGTCTTTGAATTTTTAAAGCATTTTAGAACGCTTATTTCTTCATTGTAAGCTTCTCAGAACACTTTATTTCGCATAGGCATACATAGTAAACTTTAGGGTCACGCTGTGTACCCCCTAATTGACCTATAATTATTTTCTGTGGTAGGGTACACTATCACCCTGTAATATAATACGTTTTCCAATTTAAAAATTTTAGGTCAATATTAAGGTCCGCTACCCTACCGTTAGTTAACATAGAAAAGAGTCTTCGAATTTCCTTGTTTTAATGCACTATTTAAAATATACATAGAGTACCCCCTAATTGACCTATAATTATTTCCTGTTGTAGGGTACACTATTACCCTGTAATATAATACCTGGTCCAATTTAAATATTATGGTTCCATATTAAGGTCTGATATCGCGCCTTGCGTTAGTTAACCATTGAAAGATGTCTTTGAATTTTTAAAGCATTTTAGAACGCTTATTTCTTCATTTTAAGCTTCTCAGAACACTCTATTTCGCATAGGCATACATAGTAAACTTTAGGGTCACGCTGTGTACCCCCTAATTGACCTATAATTATTTCTTGTGGTAGGGTACACTATTACCATGTAATATAATACGTGGTCCAATTTAAAAATTATAGGTCAATATTAAGGTCCGATACCGTGCCGTTAGTTAACATAGAAAAGAGTCTTCGAATTTCCTTGTTTTAATGTGCTATTTAAAATACACATAGTGTACCCCCTAATTGACCTATATTTAATTCCTGTGGTAGGGTACACTATTACCCTGTAATATAATTCCTGGTCCAATTTAAATATTATGGTTCCATATTAAGGTCTGATATCGCGCCTTGCGTTAGTTAACCATTGAAAGATGTCTTTGAGTTTTTAAAGCATTTTAGAACACTTATTTCTTCATTTTAAGCTTCTCAGAACACTCTATTTCGCATAGGCATACATAGTAAACTTTAGGGTCACGCTGTGTACCCCCTAATTGACCTATAATTATTTCCTGTCTTAGGGTACACTATTACCCTGTAATATAATACGAGGTCTAATTTAAAAAGTATAGGTCAATATTAAGGTCCGAAACCGTGCCGTTAGTTAACATAGAAAAGAGTCTTCGTATTTCCTTGTTTTAATGCACTATTTAAAATATACATAGTGTACCCCCTAATTGACCTATAATTATTTCTTGTGGTAGGGTACACTATTACCCTGTAATATAATACCTGGTCCAATTTAAATATTATGGGTCAATATTAAGGTCTGATATTGCGCCTAGCGTTAGTTAACCATTGAAAGATGTCTTTGAATTTTTAAAGCATTTTAGAACGCTTATTTCTTCATTTTAAGCTTCTCAGAACACTCTATTTCGCATAGGCATACATAGTAAACTTTAGGGTCACGCTGTGTACCCCCTAATTGACCTATAATTATTTCCTGTGGTAGGGTACACTATTACCCTGTGATATAATACGTGGTCCATTTTAAAAATTATAGGTCAATATTAAGATCCGATACCGTGCCGTTAGTTAACATAGAAAAGTGTCTTCGTATTTCCTTGTTTTAATGCACTATTTAAAATATACATAGTGTACCCCCTAATTGACCTATAATTATTTCCTGTGGCAGGTTACACTATTACCCTGTAATATAATACCTGGTCCAATTTAAATATTATGGGTCAATATTAAGGTCTGATATTGCGCCTAGCGTTAGTTAACCATTGAAAGATGTCTTTGAATTTTTAAAGCATTTTAGAACGCTTATTTCTTCATTTTAAGCATATCAGAACACTCTATTTCGCATAGGCATACATAGTAAAATTTAGGGTCACGCTGAGTACCCCCTAAATGACCTAGAATTATTTCCTGTGGTAGGGTACACTATTACCCTGTAATATAATACGTGGTCCAATTTAAAAATTATAGGTCAATATTAAGGTCCGATACCGTGCCGTTAGTTAACATAGAAAAATGTCTTTGAATTTTTAAAGCATTTTAGAACGCTTATTTCCTCATTTTAAGCTTCTCAGAACACTTTATTTCGCATAGGCATACATAGTAAACTTTAGGGTCACTCTGTGTACCCCCTAATTGACCTATAATTATTTCCTGTGGTAGGGTACACTATAACCCTGTAATATAATACGTGGACCAATTTAAAAATTATAGGTCAATATTAAGGTCCGATACCGTGCCGTTAGTTAACATAGAAAACTGTCTTCGAATTTCCTTGTTTTAATGCACTATTTAAAATATACATAGTGTACCCCCTAATTGACCTATAATTATTTCCTGTTGTAGGGTACACTATTACCCTGTAATATAATACCTGGTCAAATTTAAATATTATGGGTCAATATTAAGGTCTGATATTGCGCCTTGCGTTAGTTAACCATTGAAAGATGTCTTTGAATTTTTAAAGCATTTTAGAACGCTTATTTCTTCATTTTAAGCTTCTCAGAACACTCTATATCGCATAGGTATACATAGTAAAATTTAGGGTCACGCTGTGTCCCCCCTAAATGACATATATTTATTTCCTGTGGTAGGGTACACTATTACCCTGTAATATAATACGTGGTCCAATTTAAAAAGTATATGTCAATATTAAGGTCCGATACCGTGCCGTTAGTTAACATAGAAAAGTGTCTTCGTATTTCCTTGTTTTAATGCACTATTTAAAATATACATAGTGTACCCCCTAATTGACCTATAATTATTTCCTGTGGTACGGTACTTTATTACCCTGTAATATAATATCTGGTCCAATTTAAATAATATGGGTCAATATTAAGGTCTGATATTGCGCCTTGCGTTAGTTAACCATTGAAAGATGTCTTTGAATTTTTAAAGCATTTTAGAACGCTTATTTCTTCATTTTAAGCTTCTCAGAACCCCTTATTTCGCATAGGCATACATAGTAAACTTTAGGGTCACGCTGTGTACCCCCTAATTGACCTATAATTATTTCCTGTGGTAGGGTACACTATTACCCTGTAATATAATACGTGGTCCAATTTAAAAATTATAGGTCAATGTTAAGGTCCGATACCGTGCCGTTAGTTAACATAGAAAAGTGTCTTCGTATTTCCTTGTTTTAATGCACTATTTAAAATATACATAGTGTACCCCCTAATTGACCTATAATTATTTCCTGTGGTACGGTACTTTATTACCCTGTAATATAATACCTGGTCCAATTTAAATAATATGGGTCAATATTAAGGTCTGATATTGCGCCTTGCGTTAGTTAACCATTGAAAGATGTCTTTGAATTTTTAAAGCATTTTAGAACGCTTATTTCTTCATTTTAAGCTTCTCAGAACCCCTTATTTCGCATAGGCATACATAGTAAACTTTAGGGTCACGCTGTGTACCCCCTAATTGACCTATAATTATTTTCTGTGGTAGGGTACACTATCACCCTGTGATATAATACGTGGTCCAATTTAAAAATTATAGGTCAATATTAAGGTCCGATACCGTGCCGTTAGTTAACATAGAAAAGTGTCTTCGTTTTTCCTTGTTTTAATGCACTATTTAAAATATACATAGTGTACCCCCTAATTGACCTATAATTATTTCCTGTGGTAGGGTACACTATTACCCTGTAATATAATTCCTGGTCCAATTTAAATGATATGGGTCAATATTAAGGTCTGATATTGCGCCTTGCGTTAGTTAACCATTGAAAGATGTCTTTGAATTTTTAAAGCATTTTAGAACGCTTATTTCTTCATTTTAAGCTTCTCAGAACCTTTTATATCGCATAGGCATACATAGTAAAATTTAGGGTCACGCTGTGTCCCCCCTAAATGACATATATTTATTTCCTGTGGTAGGGTACACTATTACCCTGTAATATAATACGTGGTCCAATTTAAAAATTATAGGTCAATATTAAGGTCTGACACCGTGCCGTTAGTTAACATTGAAAAATGTCTTTGAATTTTTAAAGCATTTTAGAACGCTTATTTCCTCATTTTAAGCTTCTCAGAACACTTTTTTTCGCATAGGCATACATTGTAAACTTTAGGGTCACGCTGTGTACCCCCTAATTGACCTATAATTATTTCCTGTGGTAGGGCACACTATAACCCTGTAATATAATACGTGGTCCAATTTATAAATTATAGGTCAATATTAAGGTCCGATACCGTGCCGTTAGTAAACATAGAAAAGTGTCTTCGAATTTCCTTGTTTTAATGCACTATTTAAAATATACATAGTGTACCCCCTAATTGACCTATAATTATTTCCTGTGGTAGGGTACACTATTACCCTGTAATATAATACCTGGTCCAATTTAAATAATATGGGTCAATATTAAGGTCTGATATTGCGCCTTGCGTTAGTTAACCATTGAAAGATGTCTTTGAATTTTTAAAGCATTTTAGAACGCCTATTTCTTCATTTTAAGCTTCTCAGAACACTCTATTTCGCATAGGCATACATAGTAAACTTTGGGGTCACGCTGTGTACCCCCTAATTGACCTATAATTATTTCCTGTGGTAGGGTACACTATTACCCTGTAATATAATACCTGGTCCAATTTAAATAATATGGGTCAATATTAAGGTCTGATACCGTGCCGTTAGTTAACATTGAAAAATGTCTTTGAATTTTTAAAGCATTTTAGAACGCTTATTTCCTCATTTTAAGCTTCTCAGAACACTTTATTTCGCATAGGCATACATAGTAAACTTTAGGGTCCCGCTGTGTACCCCCTAATTGACCTATAATTATTTTCTGTTTTAGGGTACACTATCACCCTGTAATATAATACGTGGAGCAATTTAAAAATTATAGGTCAATATTAAGGTCCGATATCGTGCCGTTAGTTAACATAGAAAAGTGTCTTCGTATTTCCCTGTTTTAATGCACTATTTAAAATATACATAGTGTACCCCCTAATTGACCTATAATTATTTCCTGTGGTAGGGTACACTATTACCCTGTAATATAATACCTGGTCCAATTTAAATATTATGGGTCAATATTAAGGTCTGATATCGCGCCTTGCGTTAGTTAACCATTGAAAGATGTCTTTGAATTTTTAAAGCATTTTAGAACGCTTATTTCTTCATTTTAAGCTTCTCAGAACACGCTATTTCGCATAGGCATACATAGTAAACTTTAGGTTCACGCTGTGTACCCCCTAATTGACCTATAATTATTTCCTGTGGTAGGGTACACTATTACCCTGTAATATAATTCGTGGTCCAATTTAGAAAATTATAGGTCAATATTAAGGTCCGATACCGTGCCGTTAGTTAACATAGAAAAGTATCTTCGTATTTCCTTGTTTTAATGCACTATTTAAAATATACATAGTGTACCCCCTAATTGACCTATAATTATTTCCTGTTGTAGGGTACACTATTACCCTGTAATATAATACCTGGTCCAATTTAAATATTATGGTTCCATATTAAGGTCTGATATCGCGCCTTGCGTTAGTTAACCATTGAAAGATGTCTTTGAATTTTTAAAGCATTTTAGAACGCTTATTTCTTCATTTTAAGCTTCTCAGAACACTCTATTTCGCATAGGCATACATAGTAAACTTTAGGTTCACGCTGTGTACCCCCTAATTGACCTATAATTATTTCCTGTGGTAGGGTACACTATTACCCTGTAATATAATACGTGGTCTAATTTAAAAATTATAGGTCAATATTAAGGTCCGATACCGTGCCGTTAGTTAACATAGAAAAGTGTCTTCGAATTTCCTTGTTTTAATGCACTATTTAAAATATACATAGTGTACCCCCTAATTGACCTATAATTATTTCCTGCGGTAGGGTACACTATTACCCTGTAATATACTACCTGGTCCAATTTAAATAATATGGGTCAATATTAAGGTCTGATATTGTGCCTTGCGTTAGTTAACCATTGAAAGATGTCTTTGAATTTTTAAAGCATTTTAGAACGCTTATTTCTTCATTTTAAGCTTCTCAGAACCCTCTATTTCGCATAGGCATACATAGTAAACTTTGGGGTCACGCTGTGTACCCCCTAAATGGCCTATAATTATTTCCTGTGGTAGGGTACACTATTACCCTGTAATATAATACGTGGTCCAATTTAAAAATTATAGGTCAATATTAAGGTCCGATACCGTGCCGTTAGTAAACATTGAAAAATGTCTTTGAATTTTTAAAGCATTTTAGAACGCTTATTTCCTCCTTTTAAGCTTCTCAGAACACTTTATTTCGCATAGGCATACATAGTAAACTTTAGGGTCACGCTGTGTACCCCCTAATTGACCTATAATTATTTCCTGTGGTAGGGTACACTATTACCCTGTAATATAATACCTGGTCTAATTTAAATATTATGGGTCAATATTAAGGTCTGATATTGCGCCTTGCGTTAGGTAACCATTGAAAGATGTCTTTGAATTTTTAAAGCATTTTAGAACGCTTATTTCTTAATTTTAAGCTTCTCAGAACACTCTATTTCGCATAGGCATACATAGTAAACTTTAGGGTCACGCTGTGTACCCCCTAAATGACCTATAATTATTTCCTGTGGTAGGGTACACTATTACCCGGAAATATAATACGTGGTCCAATTTAAAAATTATAGGTCAATATTAAGGTCCGATACCGTGCCGTTAGTTAACATAGAAAAGTGTCTTCGAATTTCCTTGTTTTAATGCACTATTTAAAATATACATAGTGTACCCCCTAATTGACCTATAATTATTTCCTGTTGTAGGGTACACTATTACCCTGTAATATAATACCTGGTCCAATTTAAATATTATGGTTCTATATTAAGGTCTGATATCACGCCTTGCGTTAGTTAACCATTGAAAGATGTCTTTGAATTTTTAAAGCATTTTAGAACGCTTATTTCTTCATTGTAAGCTTCTCAGAACACTTTATTTCGCATAGGCATACATAGTAAACTTTAGGGTCACGCTGTGTACCCCCTAATTGACCTATAATTATTTTCTGTGGTAGGGTACACTATCACCCTGTAATATAATACGTTTTCCAATTTAAAAATTTTAGGTCAATATTAAGGTCCGATACCCTACCGTTAGTTAACATAGAAAAGAGTCTTCGAATTTCCTTGTTTTAATGCACTATTTAAAATATACATAGAGTACCCCCTAATTGACCTATAATTATTTCCTGTTGTAGGGTACACTATTACCCTGTAATATAATACCTGGTCCAATTTAAATATTATGGTTCCATATTAAGGTCTGATATCGCGCCTTGCGTTAGTTAACCATTGAAAGATGTCTTTGAATTTTTAAAGCATTTTAGAACGCTTATTTCTTCATTTTAAGCTTCTCAGAACACTCTATTTCGCATAGGCATACATAGTAAACTTTAGGGTCACGCTGTGTACCCCCTAATTGACCTATAATTATTTCCTGTGGAAGGGTACACTATTACCCTGTAATACAATACGTGGTCCAATTTAAAACTTATAGGTCAATATTAAGGTCCGATACCGTGCCGTTTATTAACAGAGAAAAGTGTCTTTGAATTTTTAAAGCATTTTAGAACGTTTATTTCCTCATTTTAAGCTTCTCAGAACACTTTATTTCGCATAGGCATACATAGTAAACTTTAGGGTCATGCTGTGTACCCCCTAAATGACCTATAATTATTTCCTGTGGTAGGGTACACTATTACCCTGTAATATAATACGTGGTCCAATTTAAAAATTATAGGTCAATATTAAAGCCCGATACCGTGCCGTTAGTTAACATAGAAAAGTGTCTTCGTATTTCCTTGTTTTAATGCACTATTTAAAATATACATAGTGTACCCCCTAATTGACCTATAATTATTTCCTGTGGTAGGGTACACTATTACCCTGTAATATAATACCTGGTCCAATTTAAATATTATTAGTCAATATTAAGGTCTGATTTTTCGCCTTGCGTTAGTTAACCATTGAAAGATGTCTTTGAATTTTTAAAGCATTTTAGAACGCTTATTTCTTCATTTTAAGCTTCTCAGAACACTTTATTTCGCATAGGCATACATAGTAAACTTTAGGGTCCCGCTGTGTACCCCCTAATTGACCTATAATTATTTTCTGTTTTAAGGTACACTATCACCCTGTAATATAATACGTGGAGCAATTTAAAAATTATAGGTCAATATTAAGGTCCGATACCGTGCCTTTAGTTAACATAGAAAAGTGTCTTCGTATTTCCCTGTTTTAATGCACTATTTAAAATATACATAGTGTACCCCCTAATTGACCTATAATTATTTCCTGTGGTAGGGTACACTATTACCCTGTAATATAATACCTGGTCCAATTTAAATATTATGGGTCAATATTAAGGTCTGATATCGCGCCTTGCGTTAGTTAAACATTGAAAGATGTCTTTGAATTTTTAAAGCATTTTAGAACGCTTATTTCTTCATTTTAAGCTTCTCAGAACACGCTTTTTCGCATAGGCATACATAGTAAACTTTAGGTTCACGCTGTGTACCCCCTAATTGACCTATAATTATTTCCTGTGGTAGGGTACACTATTGCCCTGTAATATAATACGTGGTCCAATTTAAAAATTATAGGTCAATATTAAGTTCCGATACCGTGCCGTTAGTTAACATTGAAAAATGTCTTCGTATTTCCTTGTTTTATTGCACTATTTAAAATATACATAGTGTACCCCCTAATTGACCTATAATTATTTCCTGTTGTAGGGTACACTATTACCCTGTAATATAATACCTGGTCCAATTTAAATATTATGGTTCCATATTAAGGTCTGATATCGCGCCTTGCGTTAGTTAACCATTGAAAGATGTCTTTGAATTTTTAAAGCATTTTAGAACGCTTATTTCTTCATTTTAAGCTTCTCAGAACACTCTATTTCGCATAGGCATACATAGTAAACTTTGGGGTCACGCTGTGTACCCCCTAAATGGCCTATAATTATTTCCTGTGGTAGGGTACACTATTACCCTGTAATATAATACGTGGTCCAATTTAAAAATTATAGGTAAATATTAAGTTCCGATACCGTGCCGTTAGTTAACATTGAAAAATGTCTTCGTATTTCCTTGTTTTATTGCACTATTTAAAATATACATAGTGTACCCCCTAATTGACCTATAATTATTTCCTGTTGTAGGGTACACTATTACCCTGTAATATAATACCTGGTCCAATTTAAATATTATGGTTCCATATTAAGGTCTGATATCGCGCCTTGCGTTAGTTAACCATTGAAAGATGTCTTTGAATTTTTAAAGCATTTTAGAACGCTTATTTCTTCATTTTAAGCTTCTCAGAACACTCTATTTCGCATAGGCATACATAGTAAACTTTGGGGTCACGCTGTGTACCCCCTAAATGGCCTATAATTATTTCCTGTGGTAGGGTACACTATTACACTGTAATATAATACGTGGTCCAATTTAAAAATTATAGGTCAATATTAAGGTCCGATACCGTGCCGTTAGTAAACATTGAAAAATGTCTTTGAATTTTTAAAGCATTTTAGAACGCTTATTTCCTCCTTTTAAGCTTCTCAGAACACTTTATTTCGCTTAGGCATACATAGTAAACTTTAGGGTCACGCTGTGTACCCCCTAATTGACCTATAATTATTTCCTGTGGTAGGGTACACTATTACCCTGTAATATAATACCTGGTCCAATTTAAATATTATGGGTCAATATTAAGGTCTGATATTGCGCCTTGCGTTAGGTAACCATTGAAAGATGTGTTTGAATTTTTAAAGCATTTTAGAACGCTTATTTCTTCATTTTAAGCTTCTCAAAACACTTTATTTCGCATAGGCATACATAGTAAACTTTAGGGTCACGCTGTGTACCCCCTAAATGACCTATAATTATTTCCTGTGGTAGGGTTCACTATTACCCGGAAATATAATACGTGGTCCAATTTAAAAATTATAGGTCAATATTAAGGTCCGATACCGTGCCGTTAGTTAACATAGAAAAGTGTCTTCGAATTTCCTTGTTTTAATGCACTATTTAAAATATACTTAGTGTACCCCCTAATTGACCTATAATTATTTCCTGTTGTAGGGTACACTATTACCCTGTAATATAATACCTGGTCCAATTTAAATATTATGGTTCTATATTAAGGTCTGATATCACGCCTTGCGTTAGTTAACCATTGAAAGATGTCTTTGAATTTTTAAAGCATTTTAGAACGCTTATTTCTTCATTGTAAGCTTCTCAGAACACTTTATTTCGCGTAGGCATACATAGTAAACTTTAGGGTCACGCTGTGTACCCCCTAATTGACCTATAATTATTTCCTGTGGTAGGGTACACTATTACCATGTAATACAATACGTGGTCCAATTTAAAAATTATAGGTCAATATTAAGGTCCGATACCGTGCCGTTTATTAACATAGAAAAGTGTCTTTGAATTTTTAAAGCATTTTAGAACGTTTATTTCCTCATTTTAAGCTTCTCAGAACACTTTATTTCGCATAGGCATACATAGTAAACTTTAGGGTCCCGCTGTGTACCCCCTAATTGACCTATAATTATTTTCTGTGGTAGGGTACACTATCACCCTGTAATATAATACGTGGTCCAATTAAAAAATTTTAGGTCAATATTAAGGTCCGATACCGTGCCGTTAGTTAACATAGAAAAGAGTCTTCGAATTTCCTTGTTTTAATGTACTATTTAAAATACACATAGTGTACCCCCTAATTGACCTATATTTAATTCCTGTGGTAGGGTACACTATTACCCTGTAATATAATTCCTGGTCCAATTTAAATATTATGGTTCCATATTAAGGTCTGATATCGCGCCTTGCGTTAGTTAACCATTGAAAGATGTCTTTGAGTTTTTAAAGCATTTTAGAACACTTATTTCTTCATTTTAAGCTTCTCAGAACACTCTATTTCGCATAGGCATACATAGTAAACTTTAGGGTCACGCTGTGTACCCCCTAATTGACCTATAATTATTTCCTGTCTTAGGGTACACTATTACCCTGTAATATAATACGAGGTCTAATTTAAAAAGTATAGGTCAATATTAAGGTCCGAAACCGTGCCGTTAGTTAACATAGAAAAGAGTCTTCGTATTTCCTTGTTTTAATGCACTATTTAAAATATACATAGTGTACCCCCTAATTGACCTATAATTATTTCTTGTGGTAGGGTACACTATTACCCTGTAATATAATACCTGGTCCAATTTAAATATTATGGGTCAATATTAAGGTCTGATATTGCGCCTAGCGTTAGTTAACCATTGAAAGATGTCTTTGAATTTTTAAAGCATTTTAGAACGCTTATTTCTTCATTTTAAGCTTCTCAGAACACTCTATTTCGCATAGGCATACATAGTAAACTTTAGGGTCACGCTTTGTACCCCCTAATTGACCTATAATTATTTCCTGTGGTAGGGTACACTATTACCCTGTGATATAATACGTGGTCCATTTTAAAAATTATAGGTCAATATTAAGATCCGATACCGTGCCGTTAGTTAACATAGAAAAGTGTCTTCGTATTTCCTTGTTTTAATGCACTATTTAAAATATACATAGTGTACCCCCTAATTGACCTATAATTATTTCCTGTGGCAGGGTACACTATTACCCTGTAATATAATACCTGGTCCAATTTAAATATTATGGGTCAATATTAAGGTCTGATATTGCGCCTAGCGTTAGTTAACCATTGAAAGATGTCTTTGAATTTTTAAAGCATTTTAGAACGCTTATTTCTTCATTTTAAGCATATCAGAACACTCTATTTCGCATAGGCATACATAGTAAAATTTAGGGTCACGCTGAGTACCCCCTAAATGACCTAGAATTATTTCCTGTGGTAGGGTACACTATTACCCTGTAATATAATACGTGGTCCAATTTAAAAATTATAGGTCAATATTAAGGACCGATACCGTGCCGTTAGTTAACATAGAAAAATGTCTTTGAATTTTTAAAGCATTTTAGAACGCTTATTTCCTCATTTTAAGCTTCTCAGAACACTTTATTTCGCATAGGCATACATAGTAAACTTTAGGGTCACTCTGTGTACCCCCTAATTGACCTATAATTATTTCCTGTGGTAGGGTACACTATAACCCTGTAATATAATACGTGGTCCAATTTAAAAATTATAGGTCAATATTAAGGTCCGATACCGTGCCGTTAGTTAACATAGAAAACTGTCTTCGAATTTCCTTGTTTTAATGCACTATTTAAAATATACATAGTGTACCCCCTAATTGACCTATAATTATTTCCTGTTGTAGGGTACACTATTACCCTGTAATATAATACCTGGTCAAATTTAAATATTATGGGTCAATATTAAGGTCTGATATTGCGCCTTGCGTTAGTTAACCATTGAAAGATGTCTTTGAATTTTTAAAGCATTTTAGAACGCTTATTTCTTCATTTTAAGCTTCTCAGAACACTCTATATCGCATAGGCATACATAGTAAAATTTAGGGTCACGCTGTGTCCCCCCTAAATGACATATATTTATTTCCTGTGGTAGGGTACACTATTACCCTGTAATATAATACGTGGTCCAATTTAAAAAGTATATGTCAATATTAAGGTCCGATACCGTGCCGTTAGTTAACATAGAAAAGTGTCTTCGTATTTCCTTGTTTTAATGCACTATTTAAAATATACATAGTGTACCCCCTAATTGACCTATAATTATTTCCTGTGGTACGGTACTTTATTACCCTGTAATATAATACCTGGTCCAATTTAAATAATATGGGTCAATATTAAGGTCTGATATTGCGCCTTGCGTTAGTTAACCATTGAAAGATGTCTTTGAATTTTTAAAGCATTTTAGAACGCTTATTTCTTCATTTTAAGCTTCTCAGAACCCCTTATTTCGCATAGGCATACATAGTAAACTTTAGGGTCACGCTGTGTACCCCCTAATTGACCTATAATTATTTCCTGTGGTAGGGTACACTATTACCCTGTAATATAATACGTGGTCCAATTTAAAAATTATAGGTCAATGTTAAGGTCCGATACCGTGCCGTTAGTTAACATAGAAAAGTGTCTTCGTATTTCCTTGTTTTAATGCACTATTTAAAATATACATAGTGTACCCCCTAATTGACCTATAATTATTTCCTGTGGTACGGTACTTTATTACCCTGTAATATAATACCTGGTCCAATTTAAATAATATGGGTCAATATTAAGGTCTGATATTGCGCCTTGCGTTAGTTAACCATTGAAAGATGTCTTTGAATTTTTAAAGCATTTTAGAACGCTTATTTCTTCATTTTAAGCTTCTCAGAACCCCTTATTTCGCATAGGCATACATAGTAAACTTTAGGGTCACGCTGTGTACCCCCTAATTGACCTATAATTATTTTCTGTGGTAGGGTACACTATCACCCTGTGATATAATACGTGGTCCAATTTAAAAATTATAGGTCAATATTAAGGTCCGATACCGTGCCGTTAGTTAACATAGAAAAGTGTCTTCGTTTTTCCTTGTTTTAATGCACTATTTAAAATATACATAGTGTACCCCCTAATTGACCTATAATTATTTCCTGTGGGAGGGTACACTATTACCCTGTAATATAATTCCTGGTCCAATTTAAATGATATGTGTCAATATTAAGGTCTGATATTGCGCCTTGCGTTAGTTAACCATTGAAAGATGTCTTTGAATTTTTAAAGCATTTTAGAACGCTTATTTCTTCATTTTAAGCTTCTCAGAACCTTTTATATCGCATAGGCATACATAGTAAAATTTAGGGTCACGCTGTGTCCCCCCTAAATGACATATATTTATTTCCTGTGGTAGGGTACACTATTACCCTGTAATATAATACGTGGTCCAATTTAAAAATTATAGGTCAATATTAAGGTCTGACACCGTGCCGTTAGTTAACATTGAAAAATGTCTTTGAATTTTTAAAGCATTTTAGAACGCTTATTTCCTCATTTTAAGCTTCTCAGAACACTTTTTTTCGCATAGGCATACATTGTAAACTTTAGGGTCACGCTGTGTACCCCCTAATTGACCTATAATTATTTCCTGTGGTAGGGCACACTATAACCCTGTAATATAATACGTGGTCCAATTTATAAATTATAGGTCAATATTAAGGTCCGATACCGTGCCGTTAGTAAACATAGAAAAGTGTCTTCGAATTTCCTTGTTTTAATGCACTATTTAAAATATACATAGTGTACCCCCTAATTGACCTATAATTATTTCCTGTGGTAGGGTACACTATTACCCTGTAATATAATACCTGGTCCAATTTAAATAATATGGGTCAATATTAAGGTCTGATATTGCGCCTTGCGTTAGTTAACCATTGAAAGATGTCTTTGAATTTTTAAAGCATTTTAGAACGCCTATTTCTTCATTTTAAGCTTCTCAGAACACTCTATTTCGCATAGGCATACATAGTAAACTTTGGGGTCACGCTGTGTACCCCCTAATTGACCTATAATTATTTCCTGTGGTAGGGTACACTATTACCCTGTAATATAATATCTGGTCCAATTTAAATAATATGGGTCAATATTAAGGTCTGATACCGTGCCGTTAGTTAACATTGAAAAATGTCTTTGAATTTTTAAAGCATTTTAGAACGCTTATTTCCTCATTTTAAGCTTCTCAGAACACTTTATTTCGCATAGGCATACATAGTAAACTTTAGGGTCCCGCTGTGTACCCTCTAATTGACCTATAATTATTTTCTGTTTTAGGGTACACTATCACCCTGTAATATAATACGTGGAGCAATTTAAAAATTATAGGTCAATATTAAGGTCCGATACCGTGCCGTTAGTTAACATAGAAAAGTGTCTTCGTATTTCCCTGTTTTAATGCACTATTTAAAATATACATAGTGTACCCCCTAATTGACCTATAATTATTTCCTGTGGTAGGGTACACTATTACCCTGTAATATAATACCTGGTCCAATTTAAATATTATGGGTCAATATTAAGGTCTGATATCGCGCCTTGCGTTAGTTAACCATTGAAAGATGTCTTTGAATTTTTAAAGCATTTTAGAACGCTTATTTCTTCATTTTAAGCTTCTCAGAACACGCTATTTCGCATAGTCATACATAGTAAACTTTAGGTTCACGCTGTGTACCCCCTAATTGACCTATAATTATTTCCTGTGGTAGGGTACACTATTACCCTGTAATATAATTCGTGGTCCAATTTAGAAAATTATAGGTCAATATTAAGGTCCGATACCGTGCCGTTAGTTAACATAGAAAAGTATCTTCGTATTTCCTTGTTTTAATGCACTATTTAAAATATACATAGTGTACCCCCTAATTGACCTATAATTATTTCCTGTTGTAGGGTACACTATTACCCTGTAATATAATACCTGGTCCAATTTAAATATTATGGTTCCATATTAAGGTCTGATATCGCGCCTTGCGTTAGTTAACCATTGAAAGATGTCTTTGAATTTTTAAAGCATTTTAGAACGCTTATTTCTTCATTTTAAGCTTCTCAGAACACTCTATTTCGCATAGGCATACATAGTAAACTTTAGGTTCACGCTGTGTACCCCCTAATTGACCTATAATTATTTCCTGCGGTAGGGTACACTATTACCCTGTAATATACTACCTGGTCCAATTTAAATAATATGGGTCAATATTAAGGTCTGATATTGTGCCTTGCGTTAGTTAACCATTGAAAGATGTCTTTGAATTTTTAAAGCATTTTAGAACGCTTATTTCTTCATTTTAAGCTTCTCAGAACCCTCTATTTCGCATAGGCATACATAGTAAACTTTGGGGTCACGCTGTGTACCCCCTAAATGGCCTATAATTATTTCCTGTGGTAGGGTACACTATTACCCTGTAATATAATACGTGGTCCAATTTAAAAATTATAGGTCAATATTAAGGTCCGATACCGTGCCGTTAGTAAACATTGAAAAATGTCTTTGAATTTTTAAAGCATTTTAGAACGCTTATTTCCTCCTTTTAAGCTTCTCAGAACACTTTATTTCGCATAGGCATACATAGTAAACTTTAGGGTCACGCTGTGTACCCCCTAATTGACCTATAATTATTTCCTGTGGTAGGGTACACTATTACCCTGTAATATAATACCTGGTCTAATTTAAATATTATGGGTCAATATTAAGGTCTGATATTGCGCCTTGCGTTAGGTAACCATTGAAAGATGTCTTTGAATTTTTAAAGCATTTTAGAACGCTTATTTCTTCATTTTAAGCTTCTCAGAACACTTTATTTCGCATAGGCATACATAGTAAACTTTAGGGTCACGCTGAGTACCCCCTAATTGACTTATAATTATTTTCTGTGGTAGGGTACACTATCACACTGTAATATAATACGTGGTCCAATTTAAAAATTTTAGGTCAATATTAAGGTCCGATACCCTACCGTTAGCTAACATAGAAAAGAGTCTTCGAATTTCCTTGTTTTAATGCACTATTTAAAATATACATAGTGTACCCCCTAATTGACCTATAATTATTTCCTGTTGTAGGGCACACTTTTACCCTGTAATATAATACCTGGTCCAATTTAAATATTATGGTTCCATATTAAGGTCTGATATCGCGCCTTGCGTTAGTTAACCATTGAAAGATGTCTTTGAATTTTTAAAGCATTTTAGAACGCTTATTTCTTAATTTTAAGCTTCTCAGAACACTCTATTTCGCATAGGCATACATAGTAAACTTTAGGGTCACGCTGTGTACCCCCTAAATGACCTATAATTATTTCCTGTGGTAGGGTACACTATTACCCGGAAATATAATACGTGGTCCAATTTAAAAATTATAGGTCAATATTAAGGTCCGATACCGTGCCGTTAGTTAACATAGAAAAGTGTCTTCGAATTTCCTTGTTTTAATGCACTATTTAAAATATACATAGTGTACCCCCTAATTGACCTATAATTATTTCCTGTTGTAGGGTACACTATTACCCTGTAATATAATACCTGGTCCAATTTAAATATTATGGTTCTATATTAAGGTCTGATATCACGCCTTGCGTTAGTTAACCATTGAAAGATGTCTTTGAATTTTTAAAGCATTTTAGAACGCTTATTTCTTCATTGTAAGCTTCTCAGAACACTTTATTTCGCATAGGCATACATAGTAAACTTTAGGGTCACGCTGTGTACCCCCTAATTGACCTATAATTATTTTCTGTGGTAGGGTACACTATCACCCTGTAATATAATACGTTTTCCAATTTAAAAATTTTAGGTCAATATTAAGGTCCGATACCCTACCGTTAGTTAACATAGAAAAGAGTCTTCGAATTTCCTTGTTTTAATGCACTATTTAAAATATACATAGAGTACCCCCTAATTGACCTATAATTATTTCCTGTTGTAGGGTACACTATTACCCTGTAATATAATACCTGGTCCAATTTAAATATTATGGTTCCATATTAAGGTCTGATATCGCGCCTTGCGTTAGTTAACCATTGAAAGATGTCTTTGAATTTTTAAAGCATTTTAGAACGCTTATTTCTTCATTTTAAGCTTCTCAGAACACTCTATTTCGCATAGGCATACATAGTAAACTTTAGGGTCACGCTGTGTACCCCCTAATTGACCTATAATTATTTCCTGTGGAAGGGTACACTATTACCCTGTAATACAATACGTGGTCCAATTTAAAACTTATAGGTCAATATTAAGGTCCGATACCGTGCCGTTTATTAACATAGAAAAGTGTCTTTGAATTTTTAAAGCATTTTAGAACGTTTATTTCCTCATTTTAAGCTTCTCAGAACACTTTATTTCGCATAGGCATACATAGTAAACTTTAGGGTCATGCTGTGTACCCCCTAAATGACCTATAATTATTTCCAGTGGTAGGGTACACTATTACCCTGTAATATAATACGTGGTCCAATTTAAAAATTATAGGTCAATATTAAAGCCCGATACCGTGCCGTTAGTTAACATAGAAAAGTGTCTTCGTATTTCCTTGTTTTAATGCACTATTTAAAATATACATAGTGTACCCCCTAATTGACCTATAATTATTTCCTGTGGTAGGGTACACTATTACCCTGTAATATAATACCTGGTCCAATTTAAATATTATTAGTCAATATTAAGGTCTGATTTTTCGCCTTGCGTTAGTTAACCATTGAAAGATGTCTTTGAATTTTTAAAGCATTTTAGAACGCTTATTTCTTCATTTTAAGCTTCTCAGAACACTTTATTTCGCATAGGCATACATAGTAAACTTTAGGGTCCCGCTGTGTACCCCCTAATTGACCTATAATTATTTTCTGTTTTAGGGTACACTATCACCCTGTAATATAATACGTGGAGCAATTTAAAAATTATAGGTCAATATTAAGGTCCGATACCGTGCCGTTAGTTAACATAGAAAAGTGTCTTCGTATTTCCCTGTTTTAATGCACTATTTAAAATATACATAGTGTACCCCCTAATTGACCTATAATTATTTCCTGTGGTAGGGTACACTATTACCCTGTAATATAATACCTGGTCCAATTTAAATATTATGGGTCAATATTAAGGTCTGATATCGCGCCTTGCGTTAGTTAAACATTGAAAGATGTCTTTGAATTTTTAAAGCATTTTAGAACGCTTATTTCTTCATTTTAAGCTTCTCAGAACACTCTATTTCGCATAGGCATACATAGTAAACTTTGGGGTCACGCTGTGTACCCCCTAAATGGCCTATAATTATTTCCTGTGGTAGGGTACACTATTACCCTGTAATATAATACGTGGTCCAATTTAAAAATTATAGGTCAATATTAAGTTCCGATACCGTGCCGTTAGTTAACATTGAAAAATGTCTTCGTATTTCCTTGTTTTATTGCACTATTTAAAATATACATAGTGTACCCCCTAATTGACCTATAATTATTTCCTGTTGTAGGGTACACTATTACCCTGTAATATAATACCTGGTCCAATTTAAATATTATGGTTCCATATTAAGGTCTGATATCGCGCCTTGCGTTAGTTAACCATTGAAAGATGTCTTTGAATTTTTAAAGCATTTTAGAACGCTTATTTCTTCATTTTAAGCTTCTCAGAACACTCTATTTCGCATAGGCATACATAGTAAACTTTGGGGTCACGCTGTGTACCCCCTAAATGGCCTATAATTATTTCCTGTGGTAGGGTACACTATTACCCTGTAATATAATACGTGGTCCAATTTAAAAATTATAGGTCAATATTAAGGTCCGATACCGTGCCGTTAGTAAACAGTGAAAAATGTCTTTGAATTTTTAAAGCATTTTAGAACGCTTATTTCCTCCTTTTAAGCTTCTCAGAACACTTTATTTCGCTTAGGCATACATAGTAAACTTTAGGGTCACGCTGTGTACCCCCTAATTGACCTATAATTATTTCCTGTGGTAGGGTACACTATTACCCTGTAATATAATACCTGGTCCAATTTAAATATTATGGGTCAATATTAAGGTCTGATATTGCGCCTTGCGTTAGGTAACCATTGAAAGATGTGTTTGAATTTTTAAAGCATTTTAGAACGCTTATTTCTTCATTTTAAGCTTCTCAGAACACTTTATTTCGCATAGGCATACATAGTAAACTTTAGGGTCACGCTGTGTACCCCCTAAATGACCTATAATTATTTCCTGTGGTAGGGTTCACTATTACCCGGAAATATAATACGTGGTCCAATTTAAAAATTATAGGTCAATATTAAGGTCCGATACCGTGCCGTTAGTTAACATAGAAAAGAGTCTTCGAATTTCCTTGTTTTAATGCACTATTTAAAATATACATAGTGTACCCCCTAATTGACCTATAATTATTTCCTGTTGTAGGGTACACTATTACCCTGTAATATAATACCTGGTCCAATTTAAATATTATGGTTCTATATTAAGGTCTGATATCACGCCTTGCGTTAGTTAACCATTGAAAGATGTCTTTGAATTTTTAAAGCATTTTAGAACGCTTATTTCTTCATTGTAAGCTTCTCAGAACACTTTATTTCGCATAGGCATACATAGTAAACTTTAGGGTCACGCTGTGTACCCCCTAATTGACCTATAATTATTTTCTGTGGTAGGGTACACTATCACCCTGTAATATAATACGTTTTCCAATTTAAAAATTTTAGGTCAATATTAAGGTCCGATACCCTACCGTTAGTTAACATAGAAAAGAGTCTTCGAATTTCCTTGTTTTAATGCACTATTTAAAATATACATAGAGTACCCCCTAATTGACCTATAATTATTTCCTGTTGTAGGGTACACTATTACCCTGTAATATAATACCTGGTCCAATTTAAATATTATGGTTCCATATTAAGGTCTGATATCGCGCCTTGCGTTAGTTAACCATTGAAAGATGTCTTTGAATTTTTAAAGCATTTTAGAACGCTTATTTCTTCATTTTAAGCTTCTCAGAACACTCTATTTCGCATAGGCATACATAGTATACTTTGGGGTCACGCTGTGTACCCCCTAAATGGCCTATAATTATTTCCTGTGGTAGGGTACACTATTACCCTGTATATAATACGTGGTCCAATTTAAAAATTATAGGTCAATATTAAGGTCCGATACCGTGCCGTTAGTAAACATAGAAAAGTGTCTTCGAATTTCCTTGTTTTAATGCACTATTTAAAATATACATAGTGTACCCCCTAATTGACCTATAATTATTTCCTGTGGTAGGGTACACTATTACCCTGTAATATAATACCTGGTCCAATTTAAATAATATGGGTCAATATTAAGGTCTGATATTGCGCCTTGCGTTAGTTAACCATTGAAAGATGTCTTTGAATTTTTAAAGCATTTTAGAACGCCTATTTCTTCATTTTAAGCTTCTCAGAACACTCTATTTCGCATAGGCATACATAGTAAACTTTGGGGTCACGCTGTGTACCCCCTAATTGACCTATAATTATTTCCTGTGGTAGGGTACACTATTACCCTGTAATATAATACCTGGTCCAATTTAAATAATATGGGTCAATATTAAGGTCTGATACCGTGCCGTTAGTTAACATTGAAAAATGTCTTTGAATTTTTAAAGCATTTTAGAACGCTTATTTCCTCATTTTAAGCTTCTCAGAACACTTTATTTAGCATAGGCATACATAGTAAACTTTAGGGTCCCGCTGTGTACCCCCTAATTGACCTATAATTATTTTCTGTTTTAGGGTACACTATCACCCTGTAATATAATACGTGGAGCAATTTAAAAATTATAGGTCAATATTAAGGTCCGATACCGTGCCGTTAGTTAACATAGAAAAGTGTCTTCGTATTTCCCTGTTTTAATGCACTATTTAAAATATACATAGTGTACCCCCTAATTGACCTATAATTATTTCCTGTGGTAGGGTACACTATTACCCTGTAATATAATACCTGGTCCAATTTAAATATTATGGGTCAATATTAAGGTCTGATATCGCGCCTTGCGTTAGTTAACCATTGAAAGATGTCTTTGAATTTTTAAAGCATTTTAGAACGCTTATTTCTTCATTTTAAGCTTCTCAGAACACGCTATTTCGCATAGGCATACATAGTAAACTTTAGGTTCACGCTGTGTACCCCCTAATTGACCTATAATTATTTCCTGTGGTAGGGTACACTATTACCCTGTAATATAATTCGTGGTCCAATTTAGAAAATTATAGGTCAATATTAAGGTCCGATACCGTGCCGTTAGTTAACATAGAAAAGTATCTTCGTATTTCCTTGTTTTAATGCACTATTTAAAATATACATAGTGTACCCCCTAATTGACCTATAATTATTTCCTGTTGTAGGGTACACTATTACCCTGTAATATAATACCTGGTCCAATTTAAATATTATTAGTCAATATTAAGGTCTGATTTTTCGCCTTGCGTTAGTTAACCATTGAAAGATGTCTTTGAATTTTTAAAGCATTTTAGAACGCTTATTTCTTCATTTTAAGCTTCTCAGAACACTTTATTTCGCATAGGCATACATAGTAAACTTTAGGGTCCCGCTGTGTACCCCCTAATTGACCTATAATTATTTTCTGTTTTAGGGTACACTATCACCCTGTAATATAATACGTGGAGCAATTTAAAAATTATAGGTCAATATTAAGGTCCGATACCGTGCCGTTAGTTAACATAGAAAAGTGTCTTCGTATTTCCCTGTTTTAATGCACTATTTAAAATATACATAGTGTACCCCCTAATTGACCTATAATTATTTCCTGTGGTAGGGTACACTATTACCCTGTAATATAATACCTGGTCCAATTTAAATATTATGGGTCAATATTAAGGTCTGATATCGCGCCTTGCGTTAGTTAAACATTGAAAGATGTCTTTGAATTTTTAAAGCATTTTAGAACGCTTATTTCTTCATTTTAAGCTTCTCAGAACACGCTATTTCGCATAGGCATACATAGTAAACTTTAGGTTCACGCTGTGTACCCCCTAATTGACCTATAATTATTTCCTGTGGTAGGGTACACTATTGCCCTGTAATATAATACGTGGTCCAATTTAAAAATTATAGGTCAATATTAAGGTCCGATACCGTGCCGTTAATTAACATAGAAAAGTGTCTTTGAATTTTTAAAGCATTTTAGAACGTTTATTTCCTCATTTTAAGCTTCTCAGAACACTTTATTTCGCATAGTCATACATAGTAAACTTTAGGGTCACGCTGTGTACCCCCTAATTGACCTATAATTATTTCCTGTGGTAGGGTACACTATTACCCTGTAATATAATTCGTGGTCCAATTTAGAAAATTATAGGTCAATATTAAGGTCCGATACCGTGCCGTTAGTTAACATAGAAAAGTATCTTCGTATTTCCTTGTTTTAATGCACTATTTAAAATATACATAGTGTACCCCCTAATTGACCTATAATTATTTCCTGTTGTAGGGTACACTATTACCCTGTAATATAATACCTGGTCCAATTTAAATATTATGGTTCCATATTAAGGTCTGATATCGCGCCTTGCGTTAGTTAACCATTGAAAGATGTCTTTGAATTTTTAAAGCATTTTAGAACGCTTATTTCTTCATTTTAAGCTTCTCAGAACACTCTATTTCGCATAGGCATACATAGTAAACTTTTTGTTCACGCTGTGTACCCCCTAATTGACCTATAATTATTTCCTGTGGTAGGGTACACTATTACCCTGTAATATAATACGTGGTCTAATTTAAAAATTATAGGTCAATATTAAGGTCCGATACCGTGCCGTTAGTTAACATAGAAAAGTGTCTTCGAATTTCCTTGTTTTAATGCACTATTTAAAATATACATAGTGTACCCCCTAATTGACCTATAATTATTTCCTGCTGTAGGGTACACTATTACCCTGTAATATACTACCTGGTCCAATTTAAATAATATGGGTCAATATTAAGGTCTGATATTGCGCCTTGCGTTAGTTAACCATTGAAAGATGTCTTTGAATTTTTAAAGCATTTTAGAAGGCTTATTTCTTCATTTTAAGCTTCTCAGAACACTCTATTTCGCATAGGCATACATAGTAAACTTTGGGGTCACGCTGTGTACCCCCTAAATGGCCTATAATTATTTCCTGTGGTAGGGTACACTATTACCCTGTAATATAATACGTGGTCCAATTTAAAAATTATAGGTCAATATTAAGGTCCGATACCGTGCCGTTAGTAAACAGTGAAAAATGTCTTTGAATTTTTAAAGCATTTTAGAACGCTTATTTCCTCCTTTTAAGCTTCTCAGAACACTTTATTTCGCTTAGGCATACATAGTAAACTTTAGGGTCACGCTGTGTACCCCCTAATTGACCTATAATTATTTCCTGTGGTAGGGTACACTATTACCCTGTAATATAATACCTGGTCCAATTTAAATATTATGGGTCAATATTAAGGTCTGATATTGCGCCTTGCGTTAGGTAACCATTGAAAGATGTGTTTGAATTTTTAAAGCATTTTAGAACGCTTATTTCTTCATTTTAAGCTTCTCAGAACACTTTATTTCGCATAGGCATACATAGTAAACTTTAGGGTCACGCTGTGTACCCCCTAAATGACCTATAATTATTTCCTGTGGTAGGGTTCACTATTACCCGGAAATATAATACGTGGTCCAATTTAAAAATTATAGGTCAATATTAAGGTCCGATACCGTGCCGTTAGTTAACATAGAAAAGAGTCTTCGAATTTCCTTGTTTTAATGCACTATTTAAAATATACATAGTGTACCCCCTAATTGACCTATAATTATTTCCTGTTGTAGGGTACACTATTACCCTGTAATATAATACCTGGTCCAATTTAAATATTATGGTTCTATATTAAGGTCTGATATCACGCCTTGCGTTAGTTAACCATTGAAAGATGTCTTTGAATTTTTAAAGCATTTTAGAACGCTTATTTCTTCATTGTAAGCTTCTCAGAACACTTTATTTCGCATAGGCATACATAGTAAACTTTAGGGTCACGCTGTGTACCCCCTAATTGACCTATAATTATTTTCTGTGGTAGGGTACACTATCACCCTGTAATATAATACGTTTTCCAATTTAAAAATTTTAGGTCAATATTAAGGTCCGATACCCTACCGTTAGTTAACATAGAAAAGAGTCTTCGAATTTCCTTGTTTTAATGCACTATTTAAAATATACATAGAGTACCCCCTAATTGACCTATAATTATTTCCTGTTGTAGGGTACACTATTACCCTGTAATATAATACCTGGTCCAATTTAAATATTATGGTTCCATATTAAGGTCTGATATCGCGCCTTGCGTTAGTTAACCATTGAAAGATGTCTTTGAATTTTTAAAGCATTTTAGAACGCTTATTTCTTCATTTTAAGCTTCTCAGAACACTCTATTTCGCATAGGCATACATAGTATACTTTGGGGTCACGCTGTGTACCCCCTAAATGGCCTATAATTATTTCCTGTGGTAGGGTACACTATTACCCTGTATATAATACGTGGTCCAATTTAAAAATTATAGGTCAATATTAAGGTCCGATACCGTGCCGTTAGTAAACATAGAAAAGTGTCTTCGAATTTCCTTGTTTTAATGCACTATTTAAAATATACATAGTGTACCCCCTAATTGACCTATAATTATTTCCTGTGGTAGGGTACACTATTACCCTGTAATATAATACCTGGTCCAATTTAAATAATATGGGTCAATATTAAGGTCTGATATTGCGCCTTGCGTTAGTTAACCATTGAAAGATGTCTTTGAATTTTTAAAGCATTTTAGAACGCCTATTTCTTCATTTTAAGCTTCTCAGAACACTCTATTTCGCATAGGCATACATAGTAAACTTTGGGGTCACGCTGTGTACCCCCTAATTGACCTATAATTATTTCCTGTGGTAGGGTACACTATTACCCTGTAATATAATACCTGGTCCAATTTAAATAATATGGGTCAATATTAAGGTCTGATACCGTGCCGTTAGTTAACATTGAAAAATGTCTTTGAATTTTTAAAGCATTTTAGAACGCTTATTTCCTCATTTTAAGCTTCTCAGAACACTTTATTTCGCATAGGCATACATAGTAAACTTTAGGGTCCCGCTGTGTACCCCCTAATTGACCTATAATTATTTTCTGTTTTAGGGTACACTATCACCCTGTAATATAATACGTGGAGCAATTTAAAAATTATAGGTCAATATTAAGGTCCGATACCGTGCCGTTAGTTAACATAGAAAAGTGTCTTCGTATTTCCCTGTTTTAATGCACTATTTAAAATATACATAGTGTACCCCCTAATTGACCTATAATTATTTCCTGTGGTAGGGTACACTATTACCCTGTAATATAATACCTGGTCCAATTTAAATATTATGGGTCAATATTAAGGTCTGATATCGCGCCTTGCGTTAGTTAACCATTGAAAGATGTCTTTGAATTTTTAAAGCATTTTAGAACGCTTATTTCTTCATTTTAAGCTTCTCAGAACACGCTATTTCGCATAGGCATACATAGTAAACTTTAGGTTCACGCTGTGTACCCCCTAATTGACCTATAATTATTTCCTGTGGTAGGGTACACTATTACCCTGTAATATAATTCGTGGTCCAATTTAGAAAATTATAGGTCAATATTAAGGTCCGATACCGTGCCGTTAGTTAACATAGAAAAGTATCTTCGTATTTCCTTGTTTTAATGCACTATTTAAAATATACATAGTGTACCCCCTAATTGACCTATAATTATTTCCTGTTGTAGGGTACACTATTACCCTGTAATATAATACGTGGTCTAATTTAAAAATTATAGGTCAATATTAAGGTCCGATACCGTGCCGTTAGTTAACATAGAAAAGTGTCTTCGAATTTCCTTGTTTTAATGCACTATTTAAAATATACATAGTGTACCCCCTAATTGACCTATAATTATTTCCTGCGGTAGGGTACACTATTACCCTGTAATATACTACCTGGTCCAATTTAAATAATATGGGTCAATATTAAGGTCTGATATTGTGCCTTGCGTTAGTTAACCATTGAAAGATGTCTTTGAATTTTTAAAGCATTTTAGAACGCTTATTTCTTCATTTTAAGCTTCTCAGAACACTCTATTTCGCATAGGCATACATAGTAAACTTTGGGGTCACGCTGTGTACCCCCTAAATGGCCTATAATTATTTCCTGTGGTAGGGTACACTATTACCCTGTAATATAATACGTGGTCCAATTTAAAAATTATAGGTCAATATTAAGTTCCGATACCGTGCCGTTAGTTAACATTGAAAAATGTCTTCGTATTTCCTTGTTTTATTGCACTATTTAAAATATACATAGTGTACCCCCTAATTGACCTATAATTATTTCCTGTTGTAGGGTACACTATTACCCTGTAATATAATACCTGGTCCAATTTAAATATTATGGTTCCATATTAAGGTCTGATATCGCGCCTTGCGTTAGTTAACCATTGAAAGATGTCTTTGAATTTTTAAAGCATTTTAGAACGCTTATTTCTTCATTTTAAGCTTCTCAGAACACTCTATTTCGCATAGGCATACATAGTAAACTTTGGGGTTACGCTGTGTACCCCCTAAATGGCCTATAATTATTTCCTGTGGTAGGGTACACTATTACCCTGTAATATAATACGTGGTCCAATTTAAAAATTATAGGTCAATATTAAGTTCCGATACCGTGCCGTTAGTTAACATTGAAAAATGTCTTCGTATTTCCTTGTTTTATTGCACTATTTAAAATATACATAGTGTACCCCCTAATTGACCTATAATTATTTCCTGTTGTAGGGTACACTATTACCCTGTAATATAATACCTGGTCCAATTTAAATATTATGGTTCCATATTAAGGTCTGATATCGCGCCTTGCGTTAGTTAACCATTGAAAGATGTCTTTGAATTTTTAAAGCATTTTAGAACGCTTATTTCTTCATTTTAAGCTTCTCAGAACACTCTATTTCGCATAGGCATACATAGTAAACTTTGGGGTCACGCTGTGTACCCCCTAAATGGCCTATAATTATTTCCTGTGGTAGGGTACACTATTACCCTGTAATATAATACGTGGTCCAATTTAAAAATTATAGGTCAATATTAAGGTCCGATACCGTGCCGTTAGTAAACAGTGAAAAATGTCTTTGAATTTTTAAAGCATTTTAGAACGCTTATTTCCTCCTTTTAAGCTTCTCAGAACACTTTATTTCGCTTAGGCATACATAGTAAACTTTAGGGTCACGCTGTGTACCCCCTAATTGACCTATAATTATTTCCTGTGGTAGGGTACACTATTACCCTGTAATATAATACCTGGTCCAATTTAAATATTATGGGTCAATATTAAGGTCTGATATTGCGCCTTGCGTTAGGTAACCATTGAAAGATGTGTTTGAATTTTTAAAGCATTTTAGAACGCTTATTTCTTCATTTTAAGCTTCTCAGAACACTTTATTTCGCATAGGCATACATAGTAAACTTTAGGGTCACGCTGTGTACCCCCTAAATGACCTATAATTATTTCCTGTGGTAGGGTACACTATTACCCTGTAATATAATACGTGGTCCAATTTAAAAATTATAGGTCAATATTAAGTTCCGATACCGTGCCGTTAGTTAACATTGAAAAATGTCTTCGTATTTCCTTGTTTTATTGCACTATTTAAAATATACATAGTGTACCCCCTAATTGACCTATAATTATTTCCTGTTGTAGGGTACACTATTACCCTGTAATATAATACCTGGTCCAATTTAAATATTATGGTTCCATATTAAGGTCTGATATCGCGCCTTGCGTTAGTTAACCATTGAAAGATGTCTTTGAATTTTTAAAGCATTTTAGAACGCTTATTTCTTCATTTTAAGCTTCTCAGAACACTCTATTTCGCATAGGCATACATAGTAAACTTTGGGGTCACGCTGTGTACCCCCTAAATGGCCTATAATTATTTCCTGTGGTAGGGTACACTATTACCCTGTAATATAATACGTGGTCCAATTTAAAAATTATAGGTCAATATTAAGGTCCGATACCGTGCCGTTAGTAAACAGTGAAAAATGTCTTTGAATTTTTAAAGCATTTTAGAACGCTTATTTCCTCCTTTTAAGCTTCTCAGAACACTTTATTTCGCTTAGGCATACATAGTAAACTTTAGGGTCACGCTGTGTACCCCCTAATTGACCTATAATTATTTCCTGTGGTAGGGTACACTATTACCCTGTAATATAATACCTGGTCCAATTTAAATATTATGGGTCAATATTAAGGTCTGATATTGCGCCTTGCGTTAGGTAACCATTGAAAGATGTGTTTGAATTTTTAAAGCATTTTAGAACGCTTATTTCTTCATTTTAAGCTTCTCAGAACACTTTATTTCGCATAGGCATACATAGTAAACTTTAGGGTCACGCTGTGTACCCCCTAAATGACCTATAATTATTTCCTGTGGTAGGGTTCACTATTACCCGGAAATATAATACGTGGTCCAATTTAAAAATTATAGGTCAATATTAAGGTCCGATACCGTGCCGTTAGTTAACATAGAAAAGTGTCTTCGAATTTCCTTGTTTTAATGCACTATTTAAAATATACATAGTGTACCCCCTAATTGACCTATAATTATTTCCTGTTGTAGGGTACACTATTACCCTGTAATATAATACCTGGTCCAATTTAAATATTATGGTTCTATATTAAGGTCTGATATCACGCCTTGCGTTAGTTAACCATTGAAAGATGTCTTTGAATTTTTAAAGCATTTTAGAACGCTTATTTCTTCATTGTAAGCTTCTCAGAACACTTTATTTCGCATAGGCATACATAGTAAACTTTAGGGTCACGCTGTGTACCCCCTAATTGACCTATAATTATTTTCTGTGGTAGGGTACACTATTACCCTGTAATATAATACGTGGTCCAATTTAAAAATTATAGGTCAATATTAAGGTCCGATACCGTGCCGTTAGTAAACAGTGAAAAATGTCTTTGAATTTTTAAAGCATTTTAGAACGCTTATTTCCTCCTTTTAAGCTTCTCAGAACACTTTATTTCGCTTAGGCATACATAGTAAACTTTAGGGTCACGCTGTGTACCCCCTAATTGACCTATAATTATTTCCTGTGGTAGGGTACACTATTACCCTGTAATATAATACCTGGTCCAATTTAAATATTATGGGTCAATATTAAGGTCTGATATTGCGCCTTGCGTTAGGTAACCATTGAAAGATGTGTTTGAATTTTTAAAGCATTTTAGAACGCTTATTTCTTCATTTTAAGCTTCTCAGAACACTTTATTTCGCATAGGCATACATAGTAAACTTTAGGGTCACGCTGTGTACCCCCTAAATGACCTATAATTATTTCCTGTGGTAGGGTTCACTATTACCCGGAAATATAATACGTGGTCCAATTTAAAAATTATAGGTCAATATTAAGGTCCGATACCGTGCCGTTAGTTAACATAGAAAAGTGTCTTCGAATTTCCTTGTTTTAATGCACTATTTAAAATATACATAGTGTACCCCCTAATTGACCTATAATTATTTCCTGTTGTAGGGTACACTATTACCCTGTAATATAATACCTGGTCCAATTTAAATATTATGGTTCTATATTAAGGTCTGATATCACGCCTTGCGTTAGTTAACCATTGAAAGATGTCTTTGAATTTTTAAAGCATTTTAGAACGCTTATTTCTTCATTGTAAGCTTCTCAGAACACTTTATTTCGCATAGGCATACATAGTAAACTTTAGGGTCACGCTGTGTACCCCCTAATTGACCTATAATTATTTTCTGTGGTAGGGTACACTATCACCCTGTAATATAATACGTTTTCCAATTTAAAAATTTTAGGTCAATATTAAGGTCCGATACCCTACCGTTAGTTAACATAGAAAAGAGTCTTCGAATTTCCTTGTTTTAATGCACTATTTAAAATATACATAGAGTACCCCCTAATTGACCTATAATTATTTCCTGTTGTAGGGTACACTATTACCCTGTAATATAATACCTGGTCCAATTTAAATATTATGGTTCCATATTAAGGTCTGATATCGCGCCTTGCGTTAGTTAACCATTGAAAGATGTCTTTGAATTTTTAAAGCATTTTAGAACGCTTATTTCTTCATTTTAAGCTTCTCGGAACACTCTATTTCGCATAGGCATACATAGTAAACTTTGGGGTCACGCTGTGTACCCCCTAAATGGCCTATAATTATTTCCTGTGGTAGGGTACACTATTACCCTGTAATATAATACGTGGTCCAATTTAAAAATTATAGGTCAATATTAAGGTCCGATACCGTGCCGTTAGTAAACATAGAAAAGTGTCTTCGAATTTCCTTGTTTTAATGCACTATTTAAAATATACATAGTGTACCCCCTAATTGACCTATAATTATTTCCTGTGGTAGGGTACACTATTACCCTGTAATATAATACCTGGTCCAATTTAAATAATATGGGTCAATATTAAGGTCTGATATTGCGCCTTGCGTTAGTTAACCATTGAAAGATGTCTTTGAATTTTTAAAGCATTTTAGAACGCCTATTTCTTCATTTTAAGCTTCTCAGAACACTCTATTTCGCATAGGCATACATAGTAAACTTTGGGGTCACGCTGTGTACCCCCTAATTGACCTATAATTATTTCCTGTGGTAGGGTACACTATTACCCTGTAATATAATACCTGGTCCAATTTAAATAATATGGGTCAATATTAAGGTCTGATACCGTGCCGTTAGTTAACATTGAAAAATGTCTTTGAATTTTTAAAGCATTTTAGAACGCTTATTTCCTCATTTTAAGCTTCTCAGAACACTTTATTTCGCATAGGCATACATAGTAAACTTTAGGGTCCCGCTGTGTACCCCCTAATTGACCTATAATTATTTTCTGTTTTAGGGTACACTATCACCCTGTAATATAATACGTGGAGCAATTTAAAAATTATAGGTCAATATTAAGGTCCGATACCGTGCCGTTAGTAAACATAGAAAAGTGTCTTCGAATTTCCTTGTTTTAATGCACTATTTAAAATATACATAGTGTACCCCCTAATTGACCTATAATTATTTCCTGTGGTAGGGTACACTATTACCCTGTAATATAATACCTGGTCCAATTTAAATAATATGGGTCAATATTAAGGTCTGATATTGCGCCTTGCGTTAGTTAACCATTGAAAGATGTCTTTGAATTTTTAAAGCATTTTAGAACGCCTATTTCTTCATTTTAAGCTTCTCAGAACACTCTATTTCGCATAGGCATACATAGTAAACTTTGGGGTCACGCTGTGTACCCCCTAATTGACCTATAATTATTTCCTGTGGTAGGGTACACTATTACCCTGTAATATAATACCTGGTCCAATTTAAATAATATGGGTCAATATTAAGGTCTGATACCGTGCCGTTAGTTAACATTGAAAAATGTCTTTGAATTTTTAAAGCATTTTAGAACGCTTATTTCCTCATTTTAAGCTTCTCAGAACACTTTATTTCGCATAGGCATACATAGTAAACTTTAGGGTCCCGCTGTGTACCCCCTAATTGACCTATAATTATTTTCTGTTTTAGGGTACACTATCACCCTGTAATATAATACGTGGAGCAATTTAAAAATTATAGGTCAATATTAAGGTCCGATACCGTGCCGTTAGTTAACATAGAAAAGTGTCTTCGTATTTCCCTGTTTTAATGCACTATTTAAAATATACATAGTGTACCCCCTAATTGACCTATAATTATTTCCTGTGGTAGGGTACACTATTACCCTGTAATATAATACCTGGTCCAATTTAAATAATATGGGTCAATATTAAGGTCTGATATTGCGCCTTGCGTTAGTTAACCATTGAAAGATGTCTTTGAATTTTTAAAGCATTTTAGAACGCCTATTTCTTCATTTTAAGCTTCTCAGAACACTCTATTTCGCATAGGCATACATAGTAAACTTTGGGGTCACGCTGTGTACCCCCTAATTGACCTATAATTATTTCCTGTGGTAGGGTACACTATTACCCTGTAATATAATACCTGGTCCAATTTAAATAATATGGGTCAATATTAAGGTCTGATACCGTGCCGTTAGTTAACATTGAAAAATGTCTTTGAATTTTTAAGGCATTTTAGAACGCTTATTTCCTCATTTTAAGCTTCTCAGAACACTTTATTTCGCATAGGCATACATAGTAAACTTTAGGGTCCCGCTGTGTACCCCCTAATTGACCTATAATTATTTTCTGTTTTAGGGTACACTATCACCCTGTAATATAATACGTGGAGCAATTTAAAAATTTTAGGTCAATATTAAGGTCCGATACCCTACCGTTAGTTAACATAGAAAAGAGTCTTCGAATTTCCTTGTTTTAATGCACTATTTAAAATATACATAGAGTACCCCCTAATTGACCTATAATTATTTCCTGTTGTAGGGTACACTATTACCCTGTAATATAATACCTGGTCCAATTTAAATATTATGGTTCCATATTAAGGTCTGATATCGCGCCTTGCGTTAGTTAACCATTGAAAGATGTCTTTGAATTTTTAAAGCATTTTAGAACGCTTATTTCTTCATTTTAAGCTTCTCAGAACACTCTATTTCGCATAGGCATACATAGTAAACTTTGGGGTCACGCTGTGTACCCCCTAAATGGCCTATAATTATTTCCTGTGGTAGGGTACACTATTACCCTGTAATATAATACGTGGTCCAATTTAAAAATTATAGGTCAATATTAAGTTCCGATACCGTGCCGTTAGTTAACATTGAAAAATGTCTTCGTATTTCCTTGTTTTATTGCACTATTTAAAATATACATAGTGTACCCCCTAATTGACCTATAATTATTTCCTGTTGTAGGGTACATTATTGCCCTGTAATATAATACCTGGTCCAATTTAAATATTATGGTTCCATATTAAGGTCTGATATCGCGCCTTGCGTTAGTTAACCATTGAAAGATGTCTTTGAATTTTTAAAGCATTTTAGAACGCTTATTTCTTCATTTTAAGCTTCTCAGAACACTCTATTTCGCATAGGCATACATAGTAAACTTTGGGGTCACGCTGTGTACCCCCTAAATGGCCTATAATTATTTCCTGTGGTAGGGTACACTATTACCCTGTAATATAATACGTGGTCCAATTTAAAAATTATAGGTCAATATTAAGGTCCGATACCGTGCCGTTAGTAAACAGTGAAAAATGTCTTTGAATTTTTAAAGCATTTTAGAACGCTTATTTCCTCCTTTTAAGCTTCTCAGAACACTTTATTTCGCTTAGGCATACATAGTAAACTTTAGGGTCACGCTGTGTACCCCCTAATTGACCTATAATTATTTCCTGTGGTAGGGTACACTATTACCCTGTAATATAATACCTGGTCCAATTTAAATATTATGGGTCAATATTAAGGTCTGATATTGCGCCTTGCGTTAGTTAACCATTGAAAGATGTCTTTGAATTTTTAAAGCATTTTAGAACGCTTATTTCTTCATTTTAAGCTTCTCAGAACACTCTATTTCGCATAGGCATACATAGTAAACTTTGGGGTCACGCTGTGTACCCCCTAAATGGCCTATAATTATTTCCTGTGGTAGGGTACACTATTACCCTGTAATATAATACGTGGTCCAATTTAAAAATTATAGGTCAATATTAAGTTCCGATACCGTGCCGTTAGTTAACATTGAAAAATGTCTTCGTATTTCCTTGTTTTATTGCACTATTTAAAATATACATAGTGTACCCCCTAATTGACCTATAATTATTTCCTGTTGTAGGGTACATTATTGCCCTGTAATATAATACCTGGTCCAAATTAAATATTATGGTTCCATATTAAGGTCTGATATCGCGCCTTGCGTTAGTTAACCATTGAAAGATGTGTTTGAATTTTTAAAGCATTTTAGAACGCTTATTTCTTCATTTTAAGCTTCTCAGAACACTCTATTTCGCATAGGCATACATAGTAAACTTTGGGGTCACGCTGTGTACCCCCTAAATGGCCTATAATTATTTCCTGTGGTAGGGTACACTATTACCCTGTAATATAATACGTGGTCCAATTTAAAAATTATAGGTCAATATTAAGGTCCGATACCGTGCCGTTAGTAAACAGTGAAAAATGTCTTTGAATTTTTAAAGCATTTTAGAACGCTTATTTCCTCCTTTTAAGCTTCTCAGAACACTTTATTTCGCTTAGGCATACATAGTAAACTTTAGGGTCACGCTGTGTACCCCCTAATTGACCTATAATTATTTCCTGTGGTAGGGTACACTATTACCCTGTAATATAATACCTGGTCCAATTTAAATATTATGGGTCAATATTAAGGTCTGATATTGCGCCTTGCGTTAGGTAACCATTGAAAGATGTGTTTGAATTTTTAAAGCATTTTAGAACGCTTATTTCTTCATTTTAAGCTTCTCAGAACACTTTATTTCGCATAGGCATACATAGTAAACTTTAGGGTCACGCTGTGTACCCCCTAAATGACCTATAATTATTTCCTGTGGTAGGGTTCACTATTACCCGGAAATATAATACGTGGTCCAATTTAAAAATTATAGGTCAATATTAAGGTCCGATACCGTGCCGTTAGTTAACATAGAAAAGTGTCTTCGAATTTCCTTGTTTTAATGCACTATTTAAAATATACATAGTGTACCCCCTAATTGACCTATAATTATTTCCTGTTGTAGGGTACACTATTACCCTGTAATATAATACCTGGTCCAATTTAAATATTATGGTTCTATATTAAGGTCTGATATCACGCCTTGCGTTAGTTAACCATTGAAAGATGTCTTTGAATTTTTAAAGCATTTTAGAACGCTTATTTCTTCATTGTAAGCTTCTCAGAACACTTTATTTCGCATAGGCATACATAGTAAACTTTAGGGTCACGCTGTGTACCCCCTAATTGACCTATAATTATTTTCTGTGGTAGGGTACACTATCACCCTGTAATATAATGTTTTCCAATTTAAAAATTTTAGGTCAATATTAAGATCCGATACCCTACCGTTAGTTAACATAGAAAAGAGTCTTCGAATTTCCTTGTTTTAATGCACTATTTAAAATATACATAGAGTACCCCCTAATTGACCTATAATTATTTCCTGTTGTAGGGTACACTATTACCCTGTAATATAATACCTGGTCCAATTTAAATATTATGGTTCCATATTAAGGTCTGATATCGCGCCTTGCGTTAGTTAACCATTGAAAGATGTCTTTGAATTTTTAAAGCATTTTAGAACGCTTATTTCTTCATTTTAAGCTTCTCGGAACACTCTATTTCGCATAGGCATACATAGTAAACTTTGGGGTCACGCTGTGTACCCCCTAAATGGCCTATAATTATTTCCTGTGGTAGGGTACACTATTACCCTGTAATATAATACGTGGTCCAATTTAAAAATTATAGGTCAATATTAAGGTCCGATACCGTGCCGTTAGTAAACATAGAAAAGTGTCTTCGAATTTCCTTGTTTTAATGCACTATTTAAAATATACATAGTGTACCCCCTAATTGACCTATAATTATTTCCTGTGGTAGGGTACACTATTACCCTGTAATATAATACCTGGTCCAATTTAAATAATATGGGTCAATATTAAGGTCTGATATTGCGCCTTGCGTTAGTTAACCATTGAAAGATGTCTTTGAATTTTTAAAGCATTTTAGAACGCCTATTTCTTCATTTTAAGCTTCTCAGAACACTCTATTTCGCATAGGCATACATAGTAAACTTTGGGGTCACGCTGTGTACCCCCTAATTGACCTATAATTATTTCCTGTGGTAGGGTACACTATTACCCTGTAATATAATACCTGGTCCAATTTAAATAATATGGGTCAATATTAAGGTCTGATACCGTGCCGTTAGTTAACATTGAAAAATGTCTTTGAATTTTTAAAGCATTTTAGAACGCTTATTTCCTCATTTTAAGCTTCTCAGAACACTTTATTTCGCATAGGCATACATAGTAAACTTTAGGGTCCCGCTGTGTACCCCCTAATTGACCTATAATTATTTTCTGTTTTAGGGTACACTATCACCCTGTAATATAATACGTGGAGCAATTTAAAAATTATAGGTCAATATTAAGGTCCGATACCGTGCCGTTAGTAAACATAGAAAAGTGTCTTCGAATTTCCTTGTTTTAATGCACTATTTAAAATATACATAGTGTACCCCCTAATTGACCTATAATTATTTCCTGTGGTAGGGTACACTATTACCCTGTAATATAATACCTGGTCCAATTTAAATAATATGGGTCAATATTAAGGTCTGATATTGCGCCTTGCGTTAGTTAACCATTGAAAGATGTCTTTGAATTTTTAAAGCATTTTAGAACGCCTATTTCTTCATTTTAAGCTTCTCAGAACACTCTATTTCGCATAGGCATACATAGTAAACTTTGGGGTCACGCTGTGTACCCCCTAATTGACCTATAATTATTTCCTGTGGTAGGGTACACTATTACCCTGTAATATAATACCTGGTCCAATTTAAATAATATGGGTCAATATTAAGGTCTGATACCGTGCCGTTAGTTAACATTGAAAAATGTCTTTGAATTTTTAAAGCATTTTAGAACGCTTATTTCCTCATTTTAAGCTTCTCAGAACACTTTATTTCGCATAGGCATACATAGTAAACTTTAGGGTCCCGCTGTGTACCCCCTAATTGACCTATAATTATTTTCTGTTTTAGGGTACACTATCACCCTGTAATATAATACGTGGAGCAATTTAAAAATTTTAGGTCAATATTAAGGTCCGATACCCTACCGTTAGTTAACATAGAAAAGAGTCTTCGAATTTCCTTGTTTTAATGCACTATTTAAAATATACATAGAGTACCCCCTAATTGACCTATAATTATTTCCTGTTGTAGGGTACACTATTACCCTGTAATATAATACCTGGTCCAATTTAAATATTATGGTTCCATATTAAGGTCTGATATCGCGCCTTGCGTTAGTTAACCATTGAAAGATGTCTTTGAATTTTTAAAGCATTTTAGAACGCTTATTTCTTCATTTTAAGCTTCTCAGAACACTCTATTTCGCATAGGCATACATAGTAAACTTTGGGGTCACGCTGTGTACCCCCTAAATGGCCTATAATTATTTCCTGTGGTAGGGTACACTATTACCCTGTAATATAATACGTGGTCCAATTTAAAAATTATAGGTCAATATTAAGTTCCGATACCGTGCCGTTAGTTAACATTGAAAAATGTCTTCGTATTTCCTTGTTTTATTGCACTATTTAAAATATACATAGTGTACCCCCTAATTGACCTATAATTATTTCCTGTTGTAGGGTACATTATTACCCTGTAATATAATACCTGGTCCAATTTAAATATTATGGTTCCATATTAAGGTCTGATATCGCGCCTTGCGTTAGTTAACCATTGAAAGATGTCTTTGAATTTTTAAAGCATTTTAGAACGCTTATTTCTTCATTTTAAGCTTCTCAGAACACTCTATTTCGCATAGGCATACATAGTAAACTTTGGGGTCACGCTGTGTACCCCCTAAATGGCCTATAATTATTTCCTGTGGTAGGGTACACTATTACCCTGTAATATAATACGTGGTCCAATTTAAAAATTATAGGTCAATATTAAGGTCCGATACCGTGCCGTTAGTAAACAGTGAAAAATGTCTTTGAATTTTTAAAGCATTTTAGAACGCTTATTTCCTCCTTTTAAGCTTCTCAGAACACTTTATTTCGCTTAGGCATACATAGTAAACTTTAGGGTCACGCTGTGTACCCCCTAATTGACCTATAATTATTTCCTGTGGTAGGGTACACTATTACCCTGTAATATAATACCTGGTCCAATTTAAATATTATGGGTCAATATTAAGGTCTGATATTGCGCCTTGCGTTAGGTAACCATTGAAAGATGTGTTTGAATTTTTAAAGCATTTTAGAACGCTTATTTCTTCATTTTAAGCTTCTCAGAACACTTTATTTCGCATAGGCATACATAGTAAACTTTAGGGTCACGCTGTGTACCCCCTAAATGACCTATAATTATTTCCTGTGGTAGGGTTCACTATTACCCGGAAATATAATAAGTGGTCCAATTTAAAAATTATAGGTCAATATTAAGGTCCGATACCGTGCCGTTAGTTAACATAGAAAAGTGTCTTCGAATTTCCTTGTTTTAATGCACTATTTAAAATATACATAGTGTACCCCCTAATTGACCTATAATTATTTCCTGTTGTAGGGTACACTATTACCCTGTAATATAATACCTGGTCCAATTTAAATATTATGGTTCTATATTAAGGTCTGATATCACGCCTTGCGTTAGTTAACCATTGAAAGATGTCTTTGAATTTTTAAAGCATTTTAGAACGCTTATTTCTTCATTGTAAGCTTCTCAGAACACTTTATTTCGCATAGGCATACATAGTAAACTTTAGGGTCACGCTGTGTACCCCCTAATTGACCTATAATTATTTTCTGTGGTAGGGTACACTATCACCCTGTAATATAATACGTTTTCCAATTTAAAAATTTTAGGTCAATATTAAGGTCCGATACCCTACCGTTAGTTAACATAGAAAAGAGTCTTCGAATTTCCTTGTTTTAATGCACTATTTAAAATATACATAGAGTACCCCCTAATTGACCTATAATTATTTCCTGTTGTAGGGTACACTATTACCCTGTAATATAATACCTGGTCCAATTTAAATATTATGGTTCCATATTAAGGTCTGATATCGCGCCTTGCGTTAGTTAACCATTGAAAGATGTCTTTGAATTTTTAAAGCATTTTAGAACGCTTATTTCTTCATTTTAAGCTTCTCAGAACACTCTATTTCGCATAGGCATACATAGTAAACTTTAGGGTCACGCTGTGTACCCCCTAATTGACCTATAATTATTTCCTGTGGTAGGGTACACTATTACCATGTAATACAATACGTGGTCCAATTTAAAAATTATAGGTCAATATTAAGATCCGATACCGTGCCGTTTATTAACATAGAAAAGTGTCTTTGAATTTTTAAAGCATTTTAGAACGTTTATTTCCTCATTTTAAGCTTCTCAGAACACTTTATTTCGCATAGGCATACATAGTAAACTTTAGGGTCCCGCTGTGTACCCCCTAATTGACCTATAATTATTTTCTGTGGTAGGGTACACTATCACCCTGTAATATAATACGTGGTCCAATTAAAAAATTTTAGGTCAATATTAAGGTCCGATACCGTGCCGTTAGTTAACATAGAAAAGAGTCTTCGAATTTCCTTGTTTTAATGTACTATTTAAAATACACATAGTGTACCCCCTAATTGACCTATATTTAATTCCTGTGGTAGGGTACACTATTACCCTGTAATATAATTCCTGGTCCAATTTAAATATTATGGTTCCATATTAAGGTCTGATATCGCGCCTTGCGTTAGTTAACCATTGAAAGATGTCTTTGAGTTTTTAAAGCATTTTAGAACACTTATTTCTTCATTTTAAGCTTCTCAGAACACTCTATTTCGCATAGGCATACATAGTAAACTTTAGGGTCACGCTGTGTACCCCCTAATTGACCTATAATTATTTCCTGTCTTAGGGTACACTATTACCCTGTAATATAATACGAGGTCTAATTTAAAAAGTATAGGTCAATATTAAGGTCCGAAACCGTGCCGTTAGTTAACATAGAAAAGAGTCTTCGTATTTCCTTGTTTTAATGCACTATTTAAAATATACATAGTGTACCCCCTAATTGACCTATAATTATTTCTTGTGGTAGGGTACACTATTACCCTGTAATATAATACCTGGTCCAATTTAAATATTATGGGTCAATATTAAGGTCTGATATTGCGCCTAGCGTTAGTTAACCATTGAAAGATGTCTTTGAATTTTTAAAGCATTTTAGAACGCTTATTTCTTCATTTTAAGCTTCTCAGAACACTCTATTTCGCATAGGCATACATAGTAAACTTTAGGGTCACGCTGTGTACCCCCTAATTGACCTATAATTATTTCCTGTGGTAGGGTACACTATTACCCTGTGATATAATACGTGGTCCATTTTAAAAATTATAGGTCAATATTAAGATCCGATACCGTGCCGTTAGTTAACATAGAAAAGTGTCTTCGTATTTCCTTGTTTTAATGCACTATTTAAAATATACATAGTGTACCCCCTAATTGACCTATAATTATTTCCTGTGGCAGGGTACACTATTACCCTGTAATATAATACCTGGTCCAATTTAAATATTATGGGTCAATATTAAGGTCTGATATTGCGCCTAGCGTTAGTTAACCATTGAAAGATGTCTCTGAATTTTTAAAGCATTTTAGAACGCTTATTTCTTCATTTTAAGCATATCAGAACACTCTATTTCGCATAGGCATACATAGTAAAATTTAGGGTCACGCTGTGTACCCCCTAAATGACCTATAATTATTTCCTGTGGTAGGGTACACTATTACCCTGTAATATAATACGTGGTCCAATTTAAAAATTATAGGTCAATATTAATGTCCGATACCGTGCCGTTAGTTAACATAGAAAAATGTCTTTGAATTTTTAAAGCATTTTAGAACGCTTATTTCCTCATTTTAAGCTTCTCAGAACACTTTATTTCGCATAGGCATACATAGTAAACTTTAGGGTCACTCTGTGTACCCCCTAATTGACCTATAATTATTTCCTGTGGTAGGGTACACTATAACCCTGTAATATAATACGTGGTCCAATTTAAAAATTATAGGTCAATATTAAGGTCCGATACCGTGCCGTTAGTTAACATAGAAAACTGTCTTCGAATTTCCTTGTTTTAATGCACTATTTAAAATATACATAGTGTACCCCCTAATTGACCTATAATTATTTCCTGTTGTAGGGTACACTATTTCCCTGTAATATAATACCTGGTCTAATTGAAATATTATGGTTCCATATTAAGGTCTGATATCGCGCCTTGCGTTAGTTAACCATTGAAAGATGTCTTTGAATTTTTAAAGCATTTTAGAACGCTTATTTCTTCATTTTAAGCTTCTCAGAACACTCTATTTCGCATAGGCATACATAGTAGACTTTAGGGTCACGCTGTGTACCACCTAATTGACCTATAATTATTTCCTGTGGTAAGGTACACTATTGCCCTGTAATATAATACGTGGTACAATTTAAAAATTATAGGTCAATATTAAGGTCCGATACCGTGCCGTTAGTTAAAATAGAAAAGTGTCTTCGTATTTCCTTGTTTTAATGCACTATTTAAAATATACATAGTGTACCCCCTAAATGACCTATAATTATTTCCTGTGGTAGGGTACACTATTACCCTGTAATATAATACCTGGTCCAATTTAAATATTATGGGTCAATATTAAGGTCTGATATTGCGCCTAGCGTTAGTTAAACATTGAAAGATGTCTTTGAATTTTTAAAGCATTTTAGAACGCTTATTTCTTCATTTTAAGCTTCTCAGAACACTCTATTTCGCAGAGGCATACATAGAGAACTTTAGGGTCACGCTGTGTACTCCCTAATTGACCTATAATTATTTCTTGTGGTAGGGTACACAATTACCCTATAATATAATACGTGGTCCAATTTAAAAATTATAGGTCAATATTAAGGTCCGATACCGGGCCGTTAGTTAACATAGAAAAGTGTCTTCGTATTTCCTTGTTTTAATACACTATTTAAAATATACATAGTGTACCCCCTAATTGACCTATAATTATTTCCTGTGGCAGGGTACACTATTATCATGTAATATAATACGTGGTCCAATTTAAAAATTATAGGTCAATATTAAGGTCCGATACCGGGCCGTTAGTTAACATAGAAAAGTGTCTTCGTATTTCCTTTTTTTAATGCACTATTTAAAATATACATAGTGTACACCCTAATTGACCTATAATTATTTCCTGTGGTAGGGTACACTATTACCCCGTAATATAATACCTGGTCCAATTCAAATATTATGGGTCAATATTAAGGTCTGATATTGCGCCTTGCGTTATTTAACCATTGAAAGATGTCTTTGAATTTTTAAAGCATTTTAGAACGCTTATTTCTTCATTTTAAGCTTCTCAGAACAGTCTATTTCCCATAGGCATACATAGTAAAATTTAGGGTCACGCTGTGTACCCCCTAAATGACCTATAATTATTTCCTGTGGTAGGGTACACTATTACCCTGTAATATAATACGTGGTCCAATTTAAAAATTATAGGTCAATATTAATTTCCGATACCGTGCCGTTAGTTAACATAGAAAAGTGTCTTCGTATTTCCTTGTTTTAATGCACTATTTAAAATATACATAGTGTACCCCCTAATTGACCTATAATTATTTCCTGTGGTAGGGTACACTATTACCCTGTAATATAATACCTGGTCCAATTTAAATATTATGGGTCAATATTAAGGTCTGATATTGCGCCTTGCGTTAGTTAACCATTGAAAGATGTCTTTGAATTTTTAAAGCATTTTTGAACGCTTATTTCTTCATTTTAAGCATCTCAGAACACTCTATTTCGCATGGGCATACATAGTAAAATTTAGGGTTACGCTGAGTACCCCCTAAATGACCTATAATTATTTCCTGTGGTAGGGTACATTATTACCCTGTAATATAATACGTGGTCCAATTTAAAAATTATAGGTCAATATTAAGGTCCGATACCGTGCCGTTAGTTAACATAGAAAAATGTCTTTGAATTTTTAAAGCATTTTCGAACGCTTATTTCCTCATTTTAAGCTTCTCAGAACACTTTATTTCGCATAGGCATACATAGTAAAATTTAGGGTCACGCTGTGTACCCCCTAAATGACCTATAATTAATTCCTGTGGTAGGGTACACTATTACCCTGTAATATAATACGTGGTCCAATGTAAAAATTATAGGTCAATATTAAGTTCCGATACCGTGCCGTTAGTTAACATTGAAAAATGTCTTCGTATTTCCTTGTTTTAATGCACTATTTAAAATATACATAGTGTACCCCCTAATTGACCTATAATTATTTCCTGTGGTAGGGTACACTATTACCCTGTAATACAATACCTTGTTCAATTTAAATATTATGGGTCAATATTAAGGTTTGATATTGCGTCTTGCGTTAGTTAACCATTGAAAGATGTCTTTGAATTTTTAAAGCATTTTAGAACGCTTATTTCTTCATTTTAAGCTTCTCAGAACACTTTATTTCGCATAGGCATACATAGTAAACTTTAGGGTCACGCTGTGTACCCCCTAATTGACCTATAATTATTTCCTGTGGTAGGGTACACTATTACCCTGTAATATAATAGGTGGTCCAATTTAAAAATTATAGGTCAATATTAAGGTCCGATACCGTGCCGTTAGTTAGCATAGAAAAATGTCTTTGAATTTTAAAAGCATTTTAGAACGCTTATTTCCTCATTTTAGGCTTCTCAGAACACTTTATTTCGCATAGGCATACATAGTAAACTTTAGGGTCACACTGTGTACCCCCTAATTGACCTATAATTATTTCCTTTGGAAGGGTACACTATTACCCTGTAATATAATACCTGGTCCAATTTAAATATTATGGGTCAATATTAAGGTCTGATATTGCGCCTTGCGTTATTTAACCATTGAAAGATGTCTTTGAATTTTTAAAGCATTTTAGAACGCTTATTTCTTCATTTTAAGCTTCTCAGAACACTCTATTTCCCATAGGCATACATAGTAAAATTTAGGGTCACGCTGTGTACCCCCTAAATGACCTATAATTATTTCCTGTGGTAGGGTACACTATTACCCTGTAATATAAGACGTGGTCCAATTTAAAAATTATAGGTCAATATTAAGTTCCGATACCGTGCCGTTAGTTAACATTGAAAAATGTCTTCGTATTTCCTTGTTTTAATGCACTATTTAAAATACACATAGTGTACCCCCTAATTGACCTATAATTATTTCCTGTGGTAGGGTACACTATTACCCTGTAATACAATACCTGGTTCAATTTAAATATTATGGGTCAATATTAGGGTTTGATATTGCGCCTTGCGTTAGTTAACCATTGAAAGATGTGTTTGAATTTTTAAAGCATTTTAAAACGCTTATTTCTTCATTTTAAGCTTCTCAGAACACTTTATTTCGCATAGGCATACATAGTAAACTTTAGGGTCACGCTGTGTACCCCCTAATTGACCTATAATTATTTCCTGTGGTAGGGTACACTATTACCCTGTAATATAATAGGTGGTCCAATTTAAAAATTATAGGTCAATATTAAGGTCCGATACCGTGCCGTTAGTTAGCATAGAAAAATGTCTTTGAATTTTTAAAGCATTTTAGAACGCTTATTTCCTCATTTTAAGCTTCTCAGAACACTTTATTTCGCATAGGCATACATAGTAAACTTTAGGGTCACTCTGCGTACCCCCTAATTGACCTATAATTATTTCCTGTGGTAGGGTACACTATAACCCTGTAATATAATACGTGGTCCAATTTAAAAATTATAGGTCAATATTAATTTCCGATACCGTGCCGTTAGTTAACATAGAAAAGTGTCTTCGTATTTCCTTGTTTTAATGCACTATTTAAAATATACATAGTGTACCCCCTAATTGACCTATAATTATTTCCTGTGGTAGGGTACACTATTACCCTGTAATACAATACCTGGTTCAATTTAAATATTATGGGTCAATATTAAGGTTTGATATTGCGCCTTGCGTTAGTTAACCATTGAAAGATGTCTTTGAATTTTTAAAGCATTTTAGAACGCTTATTTCTTTATTTTAAGCTTCTCAGAACACTTTATTTCGCATAGGCATACATATTAAACTTTAGGGTCACGCTGTGTACCCCCTAATTGACCTATAATTATTTCCATTGGTAGGGTACACTATTACCCTGTAATATAATAGGTGGTCCAATTTAAAAATTATAGGTCAATATTAAGGTCCGATACCGTGCCGTTAGTTAGCATAGAAAAATGTCTTTGAATTTTTAAAGCATTTTAGAACGCTTATTTCCTCATTTTAAGCTTCTCAGAACACTTTATTTCGCATAGGCATACATAGTAAACTTTAGGGTCACTCTGCGTACCCCCTAATTGACCTATAATTATTTCCTGTGGTAGGGTACACTATAACCCTGTAATATAATACGTGGTCCAATTTAAAAACTATAGGTCAATATTAAGGTCCGATACCGTGCCGTTAGTTAACATAGAAAAATGTCTTTGAATTTTTAAAGCATTTTAGAACGCTTATTTCCTCATTTTAAGCTTCTCAGAACACTTTATTTCGCATAGGCATACATAGTAAAATTTAGGGTCACGCTGTGTACCCCCTAATTGACCTATAATTATTTCCTGTGGTAGGGTACACTATTACCCTGTAATATAATAGGTGGTCCAATTTAAAAATTATAGGTCAATATTAAGGTCCGATACCGTGCCGTTAGTTAGCATAGAAAAATGTCTTTGAATTTTAAAAGCATTTTAGAACGCTTATTTCCTCATTTTAAGCTTCTCAGAACACTTTATTTCGCATAGGCATACATAGTAAACTTTAGGGTCACACTGTGTACCCCCTAATTGACCTATAATTATTTCCTGTGGTAGGGTACACTATTACCATGTAATATAATACGTGGTCCAATTTAAAAATTATAGGTCAATATTAAGGTCCGATACCGTGCCGTTAGTTAACATAGAAAAGTGTCTTCGTATTTCCTTGTTTTAATGCACAATTTAAAATATACATAGTGTACCCCCTAATTGACCTATAATTATTTCCTGTGGTAGGGTACACTATTACCCTGTAATATAATACCTGGTCCAATTTAAATATTATGGGTCAATATTAAGGTCTGATATTGCGCCTTGCGCTAGTTAACCATTGAAAGATGTCTTTGAATTTTTAAAGCATTTTAGAACGCTTATTTCTTCATTTTAAGCTTCTCAGAACACTCTATTTCGCATAAGCATACATAGTAAAATTTAGGGTCACGCTGTGTACCCCCTAAATGACCTATAATTATTTCCTGTGGTAGGGTACACTATTACCCTGTAATATAATACGTGGTCCAATTTAAAAATTATAGGTCAATATTAAGGTCCGATACCGTGCCGTTAGTTAACATTGAAAAATGTCTTTGAATTTTTAAAGCATTTTAGAACGCTTATTTCCTCATTTTAAGCTTCTCAGAACACTTTATTTCGCATAGGCATACATAGTAAACTTTAGGGTCACGCTGTGTACCCCCTAATTGACCTATAATTATTTCCTGTGGTAGGATACACTATAACCCTGTAATATAATACGTGGTCCAATTTAAAAATTATAGGTCAATATTAATTTCCGATACCGTGCCGTTAGTTAACATAGAAAAGTGTCTTCGTATTTCCTTGTTTTAATGCACTATTTAAAATATACATAGTGTACCCCCTAATTGACCTATAAATATTTCCTGTGGTAGGGTACACTATTACCCTGTAATACAATACCTGGTTCAATTTAAATATTATGGGTCAATATTAAGGTTTGATATTGCGCCTTGCGTTAGTTAACCATTGAAAGATGTCTTTGAATTTTTAAAGCATTTTAGAACGCTTATTTCTTTATTTTAAGCTTCTCAGAACACTTTATTTCGCATAGGCATACATATTAAACTTTAGGGTCACGCTGTGTACCCCCTAATTGACCTATAATTATTTCCATTGGTAGGGTACACTATTACCCTGTAATATAATAGGTGGTCCAATTTAAAAATTATAGGTCAATATTAAGGTCCGATACCGTGCCGTTAGTTAGCATAGAAAAATGTCTTTGAATTTTTAAAGCATTTTAGAACGCTTATTTCCTCATTTTAAGCTTCTCAGAACACTTTATTTCGCATAGGCATACATAGTAAACTTTAGGGTCACTCTGCGTACCCCCTAATTGACCTATAATTATTTCCTGTGGTAGGGTACACTATAACCCTGTAATATAATACGTGGTCCAATTTAAAAATTATAGGTCAATATTAAGGTCCGATACCGTGCCGTTAGTTAACATAGAAAAATGTCTTTGAATTTTTAAAGCATTTTAGAACGCTTATTTCCTCATTTTAAGCTTCTCAGAACACTTTATTTCGCATAGGCATACATAGTAAAATTTAGGGTCACGCTGTGTACCCCCTAAATGACCTATAATTAATTCCTGTGGTAGGGTACACTATTACCCTGTAATATAATACGTGGTCCAATGTAAAAATTATAGGTCAATATTAAGTTCCGATACCGTGCCGTTAGTTAACATTGAAAAATGTCTTCGTATTTCCTTGTTTTAATGCACTATTTAAAATATACATAGTGTACCCCCTAATTGACCTATAATTATTTCCTGTGGTAGGGTACACTATTACCCTGTAATACAATACCTTGTTCAATTTAAATATTATGGGTCAATATTAAGGTTTGATATTGCGCCTTGCGTTAGTTAACCATTGAAAGATCTCTTTGAATTTTTAAAGCATTTTAGAACGCTTATTTCTTCATTTTAAGCTTCTCAGAACACTTTATTTCGCATAGGCATACATAGTAAACTTTAGGGTCACGCTGTGTACCCCCTAATTGACCTATAATTATTTCCTGTGGTAGGGTACACTATTACCCTGTAATATAATAGGTGGTCCAATTTAAAAATTATAGGTCAATATTAAGGTCCGATACCGTGCCGTTAGTTAGCATAGAAAAATGTCTTTGAATTTTAAAAGCATTTTAGAACGCTTATTTCCTCATTTTAAGCTTCTCAGAACACTTTATTTCGCATAGGCATACATAGTAAACTTTAGGGTCACACTGTGTACCCCCTAATTGACCTATAATTATTTCCTGTGGTAGGGTACACTATTACCATGTAATATAATACGTGGTCCAATTTAAAAATTATAGGTCAATATTAAGGTCCGATACCGTGCCGTTAGTTAACATAGAAAAGTGTCTTCGTATTTCCTTGTTTTAATGCACAATTTAAAATATACATAGTGTACCCCCTAATTGACCTATAATTATTTCCTGTGGTAGGGTACACTATTACCCTGTAATATAATACCTGGTCCAATTTAAATATTATGGGTCAATATTAAGGTCTGATATTGCGCCTTGCGCTAGTTAACCATTGAAAGATGTCTTTGAATTTTTAAAGCATTTTAGAACGCTTATTTCTTCATTTTAAGCTTCTCAGAACACTCTATTTCGCATAAGCATACATAGTAAAATTTAGGGTCACGCTGTGTACCCCCTAAATGACCTATAATTATTTCCTGTGGTAGGGTACACTATTACCCTGTAATATAATACGTGGTCCAATTTAAAAATTATAGGTCAATATTAAGGTCCGATACCGTGCCGTTAGTTAACATTGAAAAATGTCTTTGAATTTTTAAAGCATTTTAGAACGCTTATTTCCTCATTTTAAGCTTCTCAGAACACTTTATTTCGCATGGGCATACACAGTAAACTTTAGGGTCACGCTGTGTACCCCCTAATTGACCTATAATTATTTCCTGTTGTAGGATACACTATAACCCTGTAATATAATACGTGGTCCAATTTAAAAATTATAGGTCAATATTAAGGTTCGATACCGTGCCGTTAGTTAACATAGAAAAGTGTCTTCGTATTTCCTTGTTTTAATGCACTATTTAAAATATACATAGTGTACCCCTAATTGACCTATAATTATTTCCTGTGGTAGGGTACACTATTACCCTGTAATACAATACCTGGTTCAATTTAAATATTATGGGTCAATATTAAGGTTTGATATTGCGCCTTGCGTTAGTTAACCATTGAAAGATGTCTTTGAATTTTTAAAGCATTTTAGAACGCTTATTTCTTTATTTTAAGCTTCTCAGAACACTTTATTTCGCATAGGCATACATAGTAAACTTTAGGGTCACGCTGTGTACCCCCTAATTGACCTATAATTATTTCCATTGGTAGGGTACACTATTACCCTGTAATATAATAGGTGGTCCAATTTAAAAATTATAGGTCAATATTAAGGTCCGATACCGTGCCGTTAGTTAGCATAGAAAAATGTCTTTGAATTTTTAAAGCATTTTAGAACGCTTATTTCCTCATTTTAAGCTTCTCAGAACACTTTATTTCGCATAGGCATACATAGTAAACTTTAGGGTCACTCTGCGTACCCCCTAATTGACCTATAATTATTTCCTGTGGTAGGGTACACTATAACCCTGTAATATAATACGTGGTCCAATTTAAAAATTATAGGTCAATATTAAGGTCCGATACCGTGCCGTTAGTTAACATAGAAAAATGTCTTTGAATTTTTAAAGCATTTTAGAACGCTTATTTCCTCATTTTAAGCTTCTCAGAACACTTTATTTCGCATAGGCATACATAGTAAAATTTAGGGTCACGCTGTGTACCCCCTAAATGACCTATAATTAATTCCTGTGGTAGGGTACACTATTACCCTGTAATATAATACGTGGTCCAATGTAAAAATTATAGGTCAATATTAAGTTCCGATACCGTGCCGTTAGTTAACATTGAAAAATGTCTTCGTATTTCCTTGTTTTAATGCACTATTTAAAATATACATAGTGTACCCCCTAATTGACCTATAATTATTTCCTGTGGTAGGGTACACTATTACCCTGTAATACAATACCTTGTTCAATTTAATTATTATGGGTCAATATTAAGGTTTGATATTGCGCCTTGCGTTAGTTAACCATTGAAAGATCTCTTTGAATTTTTAAAGCATTTTAGAACGCTTATTTCTTCATTTTAAGCTTCTCAGAACACTTTATTTTGCATAGGCATACATAGTAAACTTTAGGGTCACGCTGTGTACCCCCTAATTGACCTATAATTATTTCCTGTGGTAGGGTACACTATTACCCTGTAATATAATAGGTGGTCCAATTTAAAAATTATAGGTCAATATTAAGGTCCGATACCGTGCCGTTAGTTAGCATAGAAAAATGTCTTTGAATTTTAAAAGCATTTTAGAACGCTTATTTCCTCATTTTAAGCTTCTCAGAACACTTTATTTCGCATAGGCATACATAGTAAACTTTAGGGTCACACTGTGTACCCCCTAATTGACCTATAATTATTTCCTGTGGTAGGGTACACTATTACCATGTAATATAATACGTGGTCCAATTTAAAAATTATAGGTCAATATTAAGGTCCGATACCGTGCCGTTAGTTAACATAGAAAAGTGTCTTCGTATTTCCTTGTTTTAATGCACAATTTAAAATATACATAGTGTACCCCCTAATTGACCTATAATTATTTCCTGTGGTAGGGTACACTATTACCCTGTAATATAATACCTGGTCCAATTTAAATATTATGGGTCAATATTAAGGTCTGATATTGCGCCTTGCGCTAGTTAACCATTGAAAGATGTCTTTGAATTTTTAAAGCATTTTAGAACGCTTATTTCTTCATTTTAAGCTTCTCAGAACACTCTATTTCGCATAAGCATACATAGTAAAATTTAGGGTCACGCTGTGTACCCCCTAAATGACCTATAATTATTTCCTGTGGTAGGGTACACTATTACCCTGTAATATAATACGTGGTCCAATTTAAAAATTATAGGTCAATATTAAGGTCCGATACCGTGCCGTTAGTTAACATTGAAAAATGTCTTTGAATTTTTAAAGCATTTTAGAACGCTTATTTCCTCATTTTAAGCTTCTCAGAACACTTTATTTCGCATAGGCATACATAGTAAACTTTAGGGTCACGCTGTGTACCCCCTAATTGACCTATAATTATTTCCTGTGGTAGGATACACTATAACCCTGTAATATAATACGTGGTCCAATTTAAAAATTATAGGTCAATATTAATTTCCGATACCGTGCCGTTAGTTAACATAGAAAAGTGTCTTCGTATTTCCTTGTTTTAATGCACTATTTAAAATATACATAGTGTACCCCCTAATTGACCTATAAATATTTCCTGTGGTAGGGTACACTATTACCCTGTAATACAATACCTGGTTCAATTTAAATATTATGGGTCAATATTAAGGTTTGATATTGCGCCTTGCGTTAGTTAACCATTGAAAGATGTCTTTGAATTTTTAAAGCATTTTAGAACGCTTATTTCTTTACTTTAAGCTTCTCAGAACACTTTATTTCGCATAGGCATACATATTAAACTTTAGGGTCACGCTGTGTACCCCCTAATTGACCTATAATTATTTCCATTGGTAGGGTACACTATTACCCTGTAATATAATAGGTGGTCCAATTTAAAAATTATAGGTCAATATTAAGGTCCGATACCGTGCCGTTAGTTAGCATAGAAAAATGTCTTTGAATTTTTGAAGCATTTTAGAACGCTTATTTCCTCATTTTAAGCTTCTCAGAACACTTTATTTCGCATAGGCATACATAGTAAACTTTAGGGTCACTCTGCGTACCCCCTAATTGACCTATAATTATTTCCTGTGGTAGGGTACACTATAACCCTGTAATATAATACGTGGTCCAATTTAAAAATTATAGGTCAATATTAAGGTCCGATACCGTGCCGTTAGTTAACATAGAAAAATGTCTTTGAATTTTTAAAGCATTTTAGAACGCTTATTTCCTCATTTTAAGCTTCTCAGAACACTTTATTTCGCATAGGCATACATAGTAAAATTTAGGGTCACGCTGTGTACCCCCTAAATGACCTATAATTAATTCCTGTGGTAGGGTACACTATTACCCTGTAATATAATACGTGGTCCAATGTAAAAATTATAGGTCAATATTAAGTTCCGATACCGTGCCGTTAGTTAACATTGAAAAATGTCTTCGTATTTCCTTGTTTTAATGCACTATTTAAAATATACATAGTGTACCCCCTAATTGACCTATAATTATTTCCTGTGGTAGGGTACACTATTACCCTGTAATACAATACCTTGTTCAATTTAAATATTATGGGTCAATATTAAGGTTTGATATTGCGCCTTGCGTTAGTTAACCATTGAAAGATCTCTTTGAATTTTTAAAGCATTTTAGAACGCTTATTTCTTCATTTTAAGCTTCTCAGAACACTTTATTTCGCATAGGCATACATAGTAAACTTTAGGGTCACGCTGTGTACCCCCTAATTGACCTATAATTATTTCCTGTGGTAGGGTACACTATTACCCTGTAATATAATAGGTGGTCCAATTTAAAAATTATAGGTCAATATTAAGGTCCGATACCGTGCCGTTAGTTAGCATAGAAAAATGTCTTTGAATTTTAAAAGCATTTTAGAACGCTTATTTCCTCATTTTAAGCTTCTCAGAACACTTTATTTCGCATAGGCATACATAGTAAACTTTAGGGTCACACTGTGTACCCCCTAATTGACCTATAATTATTTCCTGTGGTAGGGTACACTATTACCATGTAATATAATACGTGGTCCAATTTAAAAATTATAGGTCAATATTAAGGTCCGATACCGTGCCGTTAGTTAACATAGAAAAGTGTCTTCGTATTTCCTTGTTTTAATGCACAATTTAAAATATACATAGTGTACCCCCTAATTGACCTATAATTATTTCCTGTGGTAGGGTACACTATTACCCTGTAATATAATACCTGGTCCAATTTAAATATTATGGGTCAATATTAAGGTCTGATATTGCGCCTTGCGCTAGTTAACCATTGAAAGATGTCTTTGAATTTTTAAAGCATTTTAGAACGCTTATTTCTTCATTTTAAGCTTCTCAGAACACTCTATTTCGCATAAGCATACATAGTAAAATTTAGGGTCACGCTGTGTACCCCCTAAATGACCTATAATTATTTCCTGTGGTAGGGTACACTATTACCCTGTAATATAATACGTGGTCCAATTTAAAAATTATAGGTCAATATTAAGGTCCGATACCGTGCCGTTAGTTAACATTGAAAAATGTCTTTGAATTTTTAAAGCATTTTAGAACGCTTATTTCCTCATTTTAAGCTTCTCAGAACACTTTATTTCGCATGGGCATACATAGTAAACTTTAGGGTCACGCTGTGTACCCCCTAATTGACCTATAATTATTTCCTGTTGTAGGATACACTATAACCCTGTAATATAATACGTGGTCCAATTTAAAAATTATAGGTCAATATTAAGGTTCGATACCGTGCCGTTAGTTAACATAGAAAAGTGTCTTCGTATTTCCTTGTTTTAATGCACTATTTAAAATATACATAGTGTACCCCTAATTGACCTATAATTATTTCCTGTGGTAGGGTACACTATTACCCTGTAATACAATACCTGGTTCAATTTAAATATTATGGGTCAATATTAAGGTTTGATATTGCGCCTTGCGTTAGTTAACCATTGAAAGATGTCTTTGAATTTTTAAAGCATTTTAGAACGCTTATTTCTTTATTTTAAGCTTCTCAGAACACTTTATTTCGCATAGGCATACATAGTAAACTTTAGGGTCACGCTGTGTACCCCCTAATTGACCTATAATTATTTCCATTGGTAGGGTACACTATTACCCTGTAATATAATAGGTGGTCCAATTTAAAAATTATAGGTCAATATTAAGGTCCGATACCGTGCCGTTAGTTAGCATAGAAAAATGTCTTTGAATTTTTAAAGCATTTTAGAACGCTTATTTCCTCATTTTAAGCTTCTCAGAACACTTTATTTCGCATAGGCATACATAGTAAACTTTAGGGTCACTCTGCGTACCCCCTAATTGACCTATAATTATTTCCTGTGGTAGGGTACACTATAACCCTGTAATATAATACGTGGTCCAATTTAAAAATTATAGGTCAATATTAAGGTCCGATACCGTGCCGTTAGTTAACATAGAAAAATGTCTTTGAATTTTTAAAGCATTTTAGAACGCTTATTTCCTCATTTTAAGCTTCTCAGAACACTTTATTTCGCATAGGCATACATAGTAAAATTTAGGGTCACGCTGTGTACCCCCTAAATGACCTATAATTAATTCCTGTGGTAGGGTACACTATTACCCTGTAATATAATACGTGGTCCAATGTAAAAATTATAGGTCAATATTAAGTTCCGATACCGTGCCGTTAGTTAACATTGAAAAATGTCTTCGTATTTCCTTGTTTTAATGCACTATTTAAAATATACATAGTGTACCCCCTAATTGACCTATAATTATTTCCTGTGGTAGGGTACACTATTACCCTGTAATACAATACCTTGTTCAATTTAAATATTATGGGTCAATATTAAGGTTTGATATTGCGCCTTGCGTTAGTTAACCATTGAAAGATCTCTTTGAATTTTTAAAGCATTTTAGAACGCTTATTTCTTCATTTTAAGCTTCTCAGAACACTTTATTTCGCATAGGCATACATAGTAAACTTTAGGGTCACGCTGTGTACCCCCTAATTGACCTATAATTATTTCCTGTGGTAGGGTACACTATTACCCTGTAATATAATAGGTGGTCCAATTAAAAAATTATAGGTCAATATTAAGGTCCGATACCGTGCCGTTAGTTAGCATAGAAAAATGTCTTTGAATTTTAAAAGCATTTTAGAACGCTTATTTCCTCATTTTAAGCTTCTCAGAACACTTTATTTCGCATAGGCATACATAGTAAACTTTAGGGTCACACTGTGTACCCCCTAATTGACCTATAATTATTTCCTGTGGTAGGGTACACTATTACCATGTAATATAATACGTGGTCCAATTTAAAAATTATAGGTCAATATTAAGGTCCGATACCGTGCCGTTAGTTAACATAGAAAAGTGTCTTCGTATTTCCTTGTTTTAATGCACAATTTAAAATATACATAGTGTACCCCCTAATTGACCTATAATTATTTCCTGTGGTAGGGTACACTATTACCCTGTAATATAATACCTGGTCCAATTTAAATATTATGGGTCAATATTAAGGTCTGATATTGCTCCTTGCGCTAGTTAACCATTGAAAGATGTCTTTGAATTTTTAAAGCATTTTAGAACGCTTATTTCTTCATTTTAAGCTTCTCAGAACACTCTATTTCGCATAAGCATACATAGTAAAATTTAGGGTCACGCTGTGTACCCCCTAAATGACCTATAATTATTTCCTGTGGTAGGGTACACTATTACCCTGTAATATAATACGTGGTCCAATTTAAAAATTATAGGTCAATATTAAGGTCCGATACCATGCCGTTAGTTAACATTGAAAAATGTCTTTGAATTTTTAAAGCATTTTAGAACGCTTATTTCCTCATTTTAAGCTTCTCAGAACACTTTATTTCGCATAGGCATACATAGTAAACTTTAGGGTCACGCTGTGTACCCCCTAATTGACCTATAATTATTTCCTGTGGTAGGATACACTATAACCCTGTAATATAATACGTGGTCCAATTTAAAAATTATAGGTCAATATTAAGGTTCGATACCGTGCCGTTAGTTAACATAGAAAAATGTCTTTGAATTTTTAAAGCATTTTAGAACGCTTATTTCCTCATTTTAAGCTTCTCAGAACACTTTATTTCGCATAGGCATACATAGTAAACTTTAGGGTCACTCTGCGTACCCCCTAATTGACCTATAATTATTTCCTGTGATAGGGTACACTATAACATTGTAATATAATACGTGGTCCAATTTACAAATTATAGGTCAATATTAAGGTCCGATACCGTGCCGTTAGTTAACATAGAAAAGTGTCTTCGTATTTCCTTGTTTTAATGCACTATTTAAAATATAAATAGTGTACCCCCTAATTGACCTATAATTATTTCCTGTGGTAGGGTACACTATTACCCTGTAATACAATACCTTGTTCAATTTAAATATTATGGGTCAATATTAAGGTTTGATATTGCGCCTTGCGTTAGTTAACCATTGAAAGATGTCTTAGAATTTTTAAAGCATTTTAGAACGCTTATTTCTTTATTTTAAGCTTCTCAGAACACTTTATTTCGCATAGGCATACATATTAAACTTTAGGGTCACGCTGTGTACCCCCTAATTGACCTATAATTATTTCCATTGGTAGGGTACACTATTACCCTGTAATATAATAGGTGGTTCAATTTAAAAATTATAGGTCAATATTAAGGTCCGATACCGTGCCGTTAGTTAGCATAGAAAAATGTCTTTGAATTTTTAAAGCATTTTAGAACGCTTATTTCCTCATTTTAAGCTTCTCAGAACACTTTATTTCGCATAGGCATACATAGTAAACTTTAGGGTCACTCTGCGTACCCCCTAATTGACCTATAATTATTTCCTGTGGTAGGGTACACTATAACCCTGTAATATAATACGTGGTCCAATTTAAAAATTATAGGTCAATATTAAGGTCCGATACCGTGCCGTTAGTTAACATAGAAAAATGTCTTTGAATTTTTAAAGCATTTTAGAACGCTTATTTCCTCATTTTAAGCTTCTCAGAACACTTTATTTCGCATAGGCATACATAGTAAAATTTAGGGTCACGCTGTGTACCCCCTAAATGACCTATAATTAATTCCTGTGGTAGGGTACACTATTACCCTGTAATATAATACGTGGTCCAATGTAAAAATTATAGGTCAATATTAAGTTCCGATACCGTGCCGTTAGTTAACATTGAAAAATGTCTTCGTATTTCCTTGTTTTAATGCACTATTTAAAATATACATAGTGTACCCCCTAATTGACCTATAATTATTTCCTGTGGTAGGGTACACTATTACCCTGTAATACAATACCTTGTTCAATTTAAATATTATGGGTCAATATTAAGGTTTGATATTGCGCCTTGCGCTAGTTAACCATTGAAAGATGTCTTTGAATTTTTAAAGCATTTTAGAACGCTTATTTCTTCATTTTAAGCTTCTCAGAACACTCTATTTCGCATAAGCATACATAGTAAAATTTAGGGTCACGCTGTGTACCCCCTAAATGACCTATAATTATTTCCTGTGGTAGGGTACACTATTACCCTGTAATATAATACGTGGTCCAATTTAAAAATTATAGGTCAATATTAAGGTCCGATACCGTGCCGTTAGTTAACATTGAAAAATGTCTTTGAATTTTTAAAGCATTTTAGAACGCTTATTTCCTCATTTTAAGCTTCTCAGAACACTTTATTTCGCATAGGCATACATAGTAAACTTTAGGGTCACGCTGTGTACCCCCTAATTGACCTATAATTATTTCCTGTGGTAAGATACACTATAACCCTGTAATATAATACGTGGTCCAATTTAAAAATTATAGGTCAATATTAAGGTTCGATACCGTGCCGTTAGTTAACATAGAAAAGTGTCTTCGTTTTTCCTTGTTTTAATGCACTATTTAAAATATACATAGTGTACCCCTAATTGACCTATAATTATTTCCTGTGGTAGGGTACACTATTACCCTGTAATACAATACCTGGTTCAATTTAAATATTATGGGTCAATATTAAGGTTTGATATTGCGCCTTGCGTTAGTTAACCATTGAAAGATGTCTTTGAATTTTTAAAGCATTTTAGAACGCTTATTTCTTCATTTTAAGCTTCTCAGAACACTTTATTTCGCATAGGCATACATAGTAAACTTTAGGGTCACGCTGTGTACCCCCTAATTGACCTATAATTATTTCCTGTGGTAGGGTACACTAATACCCTGTAATATAATAGGTGGTCCAATTTAAAAATTATAGGTCAATATTAAGGTCCGATACCGTGCCGTTAGTTAGCATAGAAAAATGTCTTTGAATTTTTAAAGCATTTTAGAACGCTTATTTCTTCATTTTAAGCTTCTCAGAACACTTTATTTCGCATAGGCATACATAGTAAACTTTAGGGTCACTCTGCGTACCCCCTAATTGACCTATAATTATTTCCTGTGGTAGGGTACACTATAACCCTGTAATATAATACGTGGTCCAATTTACAAATTATAGGTCAATATTAAGGTCCGATACCGTGCCGTTAGTTAACATAGAAAAGTGTCTTCGTATTTCCTTGTTTTAATGCACTATTTAAAATATACATAGTGTACCCCCTAATTGACCTATAATTATTTCCTGTGGTAGGGTACACTATTACCCTGTAATATAATACCTGGTCCAATTTAAATAATATGGGTCAATATTAAGGTCTGATATTGCGCCTTGCGTTAGTTAACCATTGAAAGATGTCTTTGAATTTTTAAAGCATTTTAGAACGCTTATTTCCTCTTTTTAAGCTTCTCAGAACACTTTATTTCGCATAGGCATACATAGTAAACTTTAGGGTCACTCTGTGTACCCCCTAATTGACCTATAATTATTTCCTGTGGTAGGGTACACTATAACCCTGCAATATAATACGTGGTCCAATTTAAAAATTATAGGTCAATATTAAGGTCCGATACCGTGCCGTTAGTTGACATAGAAAAGTGTCTTCGTATTTTCTTGTTTTAATGCACTATTTAAAACATACATAGTGTACCCCCTAATTGTCCTATAATTATTTCCTGTTGTAGGGTACACTATTACCCTGTAATATAATACCTGGTCCAATTGAAATATTATGGTTCCATATTAAGGTCTGATATCGCGCCTTGCGTTAGTTAACCATTGAAAGATGTCTTTGAATTTTTAAAGCATTTTAGAACGCTTATTTCTTCATTTTAAGCTTCTCAGAACACTCTATTTCGCATAGGCATACATAGTAAATTTTAGGGTCATGCTGTGTACCACCTAATTGACCTATAATTATTTCCTGTGGTAAGGTACACTATTACCCTGTAATATAATACGTGGTACAATTTAAAAATTATAGGTCAGTATTAAGGTCCGATACCGTGCCGTTAGTTAACATAGAAAAGTGTCTTCGTATTTCCTTGTTTTAATGCACTATTTAAAATATACATAGTGTACCCCCTAATTGACCTATAATTATTTCCTGTGGTAGGGTGCACTATTACCCTGTAATATAATACCTGGTCCAATTTAAATATTATGGGTCAATATTAAGGTCTGATATTGCGCCTTGCGCTAGTTAACCATTGAAAGATGTCTTTGAATTTTTAAAGCATTTTAGAACGCTTATTTCTTCATTTTAAGCTTCTCAGAACACTTTATTTCGCATAGGCATACATAGTAAAATTTAGGGTCACGCTGTGTACCCCCTAAATGACCTATAATTATTTCCTGTGGTAGGGCACACTATTACCCTGTAATATAATACGTGGTCCAATTTAAAAATTATAGGTCAATATTAAGGTCCGATACCGTGCCGTTAGTTAACATAGAAAAATGTCTTTGAATTTTTAAAGCATTTTAGAACGCTTATTTCCTCATTTTAAGCTTCTCAGAACACTTTATTTCGCATAGGCATACATAGTAAACTTTAGGGTCACTCTGTGTACCCCCTAATTGACCTATAATTATTTCCTGTGGTAGGGTACACTATAACCCTGTAATATAATACGTGGTCCAGTTTAAAAATTATAGGTCAATATTAAGGTCCGATACCGTGCCGTTAGTTAACATAGAAAAGTGTCTTCGTATTTCCATGTTTTAATGCACTATTTAAAATATACATAGTGTATCATCTAATTGACCTATAATTATTTCCTGTGGTAGGGTACACTATTACCCTGTAATATAATACCTGGTCCAATTTAAATATTATGGGTCAATATTAAGGTCTGATATTGCGCCTTGCGTTAGTTAACCATTGAAAGATGTCTTTGAATTTTTAAAGCATTTTAGAACGCTTATTTCTTCATTTTAAGCATCTCAGAACACTCTATTTCGCATAGGCATACATAGTAAAATTTAGGGTCACGCTGTGTACCCCCTAAATGACCTATAATTATTTCCTGTGGTAGGGTACATTATTACCCTGTAATATAATACGTGGTCCAATTTGAAAATTATAGGTCAATATTAAGGTCCGATACCGTGCCGTTAGTTAACATAGAAAAATGTCTTTGAATTTTTAAAGCATTTTAGAACGCTTATTTCCTCATTTTAAGCTTCTCAGAACACTTTATTTCGCATAGGCATACATAGTAAAATTTAGGGTCACGCTGTGTACCCCCTAAATGACCTATAATTAATTCCTGTGGTAGGGTACACTATTACCCTGTAATATAATACGTGGTCCAATGTAAAAATTATAGGTCAATATTAAGTTCCGATACCGTGCCGTTAGTTAACATTGAAAAATGTCTTCGTATTTCCTTGTTTTAATGCACTATTTAAAATACACATAGTGTACCCCCTAATTGACCTATAATTATTTCCTGTGGTAGGGTACACTATTACCCTGTAATACAATACCTTGTTCAATTTAAATATTATGGGTCAATATTAAGGTTTGATATTGCGCCTTGCGTTAGTTAACCATTGAAAGATGTCTTTGAATTTTTAAAGCATTTTAGAACGCTTATTTCTTCATTTTAAGCTTCTCAGAACACTTTATTTCGCATAGGCATACATAGTAAACTTTAGGGTCACGCTGTGTACCCCCTAATTGACCTATAATTATTTCCTGTGGTAGGGTACACTATTACCCTGTAATATAATAGGTGGTCCAATTTAAAAATTATAGGTCAATATTAAGGTCCGATACCGTGCCGTTAGTTAGCATAGAAAAATGTCTTTGAATTTTAAAAGCATTTTAGAACGCTTATTTCCTCATTTCAAGCTTCTCAGAACACTTTATTTCGCATAGGCATACATATTAAACTTTAGGGTCACGCTGTGTACCCCCTAATTGACCTATAATTATTTCCTGTGGTAGGGTACACTATTACCCTGTAATATAATACCTGGTCCAATTTAAATATTATGGGTCAATATTAAGGTCTGATATTGCGCCTTGCGTTAGTTAACCATTGGAAGATGTCTTTGAATTTTTAAAGCATTTTAGAACGCTTATTTCTTCTTTTTAAGCATCTCAGAACACTCTATTTCGCATAGGCATACATACTAAAATTTAGGGTCACGCTTCGTACCCCCTAAATGACCTATAATTATTTCCTGTGGTAGGGTACACTATTACCCTGTAATATAATACGTGGTCCAATTTAAAAATTATAGGTCAATATTAAGGTCCGATACCGTGCCGTTAGTTAACATAGAAAAATGTCTTTGAATTTTTAAAGCATTTTAGAACGCTTATTTCCTCATTTTAAGCTTCTCAGAACACTTTATTTCGCATAGGCATACATAGTAAACTTTAGGGTCACGCTGTGTACCCCCTAATTGACCTATAATTATTTCCTTTGGTAGGGTACACTATTACCCTGTAATATAATACCTGGTCCAATTTAAATTTTATGGGTCAATATTAAGGTCTGATATTGCGCCTTGCGTTAGTTAACCATTGAAAGATGTCTTTGAATTTTTAAAGCATTTTAGAAACTTTATTTCTTCATTTTAAGCTTCTCAGAACACTCTATTTCGCATAGGCATACATAGTAAAATTTAGGGTCACGCTGTGTACCCCCTAAATGACCTATAATTATTTCCTGTGGTAGGGTACATTATTACCCTGTAATATAATACGTGGTCCAATTTGAAAATTATAGGTCAATATTAAGGTCCGATACCGTGCCGTTAGTTAACATAGAAAAATGTCTTTGAATTTTTAAAGCATTTTAGAACGCTTATTTCCTCATTTTAAGCTTCTCAGAACACTTTATTTCGCATAGGCATACATAGTAAAATTTAGGGTCACGCTGTGTACCCCCTAAATGACCTATAATTAATTCCTGTGGTAGGGTACACTATTACCCTGTAATATAATACGTGGTCCAATGTAAAAATTATAGGTCAATATTAAGTTCCGATACCGTGCCGTTAGTTAACATTAAAAAATGTCTTCGTATTTCCTTGTTTTAATGCACTATTTAAAATATACATAGTGTACCCCCTAATTGACCTATAATTATTTCCTGTGGTAGGGTACACTATTACCCTGTAATACAATACCTTGTTCAATTTAAATATTATGGGTCAATATTAAGGTTTGATATTGCGCCTTGCGTTAGTTAACCATTGAAAGATGTCTTTGAATTTTTAAAGCATTTTAGAACGCTTATTTCTTCATTTTAAGCTTCTCAGAACACTTTATTTCGCATAGGCATACATAGTAAACTTTAGGGTCACGCTGTGTACCCCCTAATTGACCTATAATTATTTCCTGTGGTAGGGTACACTATTACCCTGTAATATAATAGGTGGTCCAATTTAAAAATTATAGGTCAATATTAAGGTCCGATACCGTGCCGTTAGTTAGCATAGAAAAATGTCTTTGAATTTTAAAAGCATTTTAGAACGCTTATTTCCTCATTTCAAGCTTCTCAGAACACTTTATTTCGCATAGGCATACATATTAAACTTTAGGGTCACGCTGTGTACCCCCTAATTGACCTATAATTATTTCCTGTGGTAGGGTACACTATTACCCTGTAATATAATACCTGGTCCAATTTAAATATTATGGGTCAATATTAAGGTCTGATATTGCGCCTTGCGTTAGTTAACCATTGGAAGATGTCTTTGAATTTTTAAAGCATTTTAGAACGCTTATTTCTTCTTTTTAAGCATCTCAGAACACTCTATTTCGCATAGGCATACATAGTAAAATTTAGGGTCACGCTTCGTACCCCCTAAATGACCTATAATTATTTCCTGTGGTAGGGTACACTATTACCCTGTAATATAATACGTGGTCCAATTTAAAAATTATAGGTCAATATTAAGGTCCGATACCGTGCCGTTAGTTAACATAGAAAAATGTCTTTGAATTTTTAAAGCATTTTAGAACGCTTATTTCCTCATTTTAAGCTTCTCAGAACACTTTATTTCGCATAGGCATACATAGTAAACTTTAGGGTCACGCTGTGTACCCCCTAATTGACATATAATTATTTCCTTTGGTAGGGTACACTATTACCCTGTAATATAATACCTGGTCCAATTTAAATTTTATGGGTCAATATTAAGGTCTGATATTGCGCCTTGCGTTAGTTAACCATTGAAAGATGTCTTTGAATTTTTAAAGCATTTTAGAAACTTTATTTCTTCATTTTAAGCTTCTCAGAACACTCTATTTCGCATAGGCATACATAGTAAAATTTAGGGTCACGCTGTGTACCCCCTAAATGACCTATAATTATTTCCTGTGGTAGGGTACACTATTACCCTGTAATATAATACGTGGTCCAATTTAAAAATTATAGGTCAATATTAAGTTCCGATACCGTGCCGTTAGTTAACATTGAAAAATGTCTTCGTATTTCCTTGTTTTAATGCACTATTTAAAATATACATAGTGTACCCCCTAATTGACCTATAATTATTTCCTGTGGTAGGGTACACTATTACCCTGTAATACAATACCTTGTTCAATTTAAATATTATGGGTCAATATTAAGGTTTGATATTGCGCCTTGCGTAAGTTAACCATTGAAAGATGTCTTTGAATTTTTAAAGCATTTTAGAACGCTTATTTCTTCATTTTAAGCTTCTCAGAACACTTTATTTCGCATAGGCATACATAGTAAACTTTAGGGTCACGCTGTGTACCCCCTAATTGACCTATAATTATTTCCTGTGGTAGGGTACACTATTACCCTGTAATATAATAGGTGGTCCAATTTAAAAATTATAGGTCAATATTAAGGTCCGATACCGTGCCGTTAGTTAGCATAGAAAAATGTCTTTGAATTTTAAAAGCATTTTAGAACGCTTATTTCCTCATTTTAAGCTTCTCAGAACACTTTATTTCGCATAGGCATACATAGTAAACTTTAGGGTCACACTGTGTACCCCCTAATTGACCTATAATTATTTCCTTTGGAAGGGTACACTATTACCCTGTAATATAATACCTGGTCCAATTTAAATATTATGGGTCAATATTAAGGTCTGATATTGCGCCTTGCGTTATTTAACCATTGAAAGATGTCTTTGAATTTTTAAAGCATTTTAGAACGCTTATTTCTTCATTTTAAGCTTCTCAGAACACTCTATTTCCCATAGGCATACATAGTAAAATTTAGGGTCACGCTGTGTACCCCCTAAATGACCTATAATTATTTCCTGTGGTAGGGTACACTATTACCCTGTAATATAATACGTGGTCCAATTTAAAAATTATAGGTCAATATTAAGTTCCGATACCGTGCCGTTAGTTAACATTGAAAAATGTCTTCGTATTTCCTTGTTTTAATGCACTATTTAAAATACACATAGTGTACCCCCTAATTGACCTATAATTATTTCCTGTGGTAGGGTACACTATTACCCTGTAATACAATACCTGGTTCAATTTAAATATTATGGGTCAATATTAAGGTTTGATATTGCGCCTTGCGTTAGTTAACCATTGAAAGATGTCTTTGAAATTTTAAAGCATTTTAGAACGCTTATTTCTTCATTTTAAGCTTCTCAGAACACTTTATTTCGCATAGGCATACATAGTAAACTTTAGGGTCACGCTGTGTACCCCCTAATTGACCTATAATTATTTCCTGTGGTAGGGTACACTATTACCCTGTAATATAATAGGTGGTCCAATTTAAAAATTATAGGTCAATATTAAGGTCCGATACCGTGCCGTTAGTTAGCATAGAAAAATGTCTTTGAATTTTTAAAGCATTTTAGAACGCTTATTTCCTCATTTTAAGCTTCTCAGAACACTTTATTTCGCATAGGCATACATAGTAAACTTTAGGGTCACTCTGCGTACCCCCTAATTGACCTATAATTATTTCCTGTGGTAGGGTACACTATAACCCTGTAATATAATACGTGGTCCAATTTAAAAATTATAGGTCAATATTAATTTCCGATACCGTGCCGTTAGTTAACATAGAAAAGTGTCTTCGTATTTCCTTGTTTTAATGCACTATTTAAAATATACATAGTGTACCCCCTAATTGACCTATAATTATTTCCTGTGGTAGGGTACACTATTACCCTGTAATATAATACCTATTCCAATTTAAATATTATGGGTCAATATTAAGGTATGATATTGCGCCTTGCGTTAGTTAACCATTGAAAGATGTCTTTGAATTTTTAAAGCATTTTTGAACGCTTATTTCTTCATTTTAAGCATCTCAGAACACTCTATTTCGCATAGGCATACATAGTAAAATTTAGGGTCACGCTGTGTACCCCCTAAATGACCTATAATTATTTCCTGTGGTAGGGTACATTATTACCCTGTAATATAATACGTGGTCCAATTTAAAAATTATAGGTCAATATTAAGGTCCGATACCGTGCCGTTAGTTAACATAGAAAAATGTCTTTGAATTTTTAAAGCATTTTAGAACGCTTATTTCCTCATTTTAAGCTTCTCAGAACACTTTATTTCGCATAGGCATACATAGTAAAATTTAGGGTCACGCTGTGTACCCCCTAAATGACCTATAATTAATTCCTGTGGTAGGGTACACTATTACCCTGTAATATAATACGTGGTCCAATGTAAAAATTATAGGTCAATATTAAGTTCCGATACCGTGCCGTTAGTTAACATTGAAAAATGTCTTCGTATTAACTTGTTTTAATGCACTATTTAAAATATACATAGTGTACCCCCTAATTGACCTATAATTATTTCCTGTGGTAGGGTACACTATTACCCTGTAATACAATACCTTGTTCAATTTAAATATTATGGGTCAATATTAAGGTTTGATATTGCGCCTTGCGTTAGTTAACCATTGAAAGATGTCTTTGAATTTTTAAAGCATTTTAGAACGCTTATTTCTTCATTTTTAGCTTCTCAGAACACTTTATTTCGCATAGGCATACATAGTAAACTTTAGGGTCACGCTGTGTACCCCCTAATTGACCTATAATTATTTCCTGTGGTAGGGTACACTATTACCCTGTAATATAATAGGTGGTCCAATTTAAAAATTATAGGTCAATATTAAGGTCCGATACCGTGCCGTTAGTTAGCATAGAAAAATGTCTTTGAATTTTAAAAGCATTTTAGAACGCTTATTTCCTCATTCATTTTAAGCTTCTCAGAACACTTTATTTCGCATAGGCATACATAGTAAACTTTAGGGTCACACTGTGTACCCCCTAATTGACCTATAATTATTTCCTGTGGTAGGGTACACTATTACCCTGTAATATAATACGTGGTCCAATTTAAAAATTATGGGTCAATATTAAGGTCCGATACCGTGCCGTTAGTTAACATAGAAAAGTGTCTTCGTATTTCCTTGTTTTAATGCACAATTTAAAATATACATAGTGTACCCCCTAATTGACCTATAATTATTTCCTGTGGTAGGGTACACTATTACCCTGTAATACAATACCTTGTTCAATTTAAATATTATGGGTCAATATTAAGGTTTGATATTGCGCCTTGCGTTAGTTAACCATTGAAAGATGTCTTTGAATTTTTAAAGCATTTTAGAACGCTTATTTCTTCATTTTAAGCTTCTCAGAACACTTTATTTCGCATAGGCATACATAGTAAACTTTAGGGTCACGCTGTGTACCCCCTAATTGACCTATAATTATTTCCTGTGGTAGGGTACACTATTACCCTGTAATATAATAGGTGGTCCAATTTAAAAATTATAGGTCAATATTAAGGTCCGATACCGTGCCGTTAGTTAGCATAGAAAAATGTCTTTGAATTTTAAAAGCATTTTAGAACGCTTATTTCCTCATTTTAAGCTTCTCAGAACACTTTATTTCGCATAGGCATACATAGTAAACTTTAGGGTCACACTGTGTACCCCCTAATTGACCTATAAATATTTCCTGTGGTAGGGTACACTATTACCCTGTAATATAATACGTGGTCCAATTTAAAAATTATGGGTCAATATTAAGGTCCGATACCGTGCCGTTAGTTAACATAGAAAAGTGTCTTCGTATTTCCTTGTTTTAATGCACAATTTAAAATATACATAGTGTACCCCCTAATTGACCTATAATTATTTCCTGTGGTATGGTACACTATTACCCTGTAATATAATACCTGGTCCAATTTAAATATTATGGGTCAATATTAAGGTCTGATATTGCGCCTTGCGCTAGTTAACCATTGAAAGATGTCTTTGAATTTTTAAAGCATTTTAGAACGCTTATTTCTTCATTTTAAGCTTCTCAGAACACACTATTTCGCATAGGCATACATAGTAAAATTTAGGGTCACGCTGTGTACCCCCTAAATGACCTATAATTAATTCCTGTGGTAGGGTACACTATTACCCTGTAATATAATACGTGGTCCAATGTAAAAATTATAGGTCAATATTAAGTTCCGATACCGTGCCGTTAGTTAACATTGAAAAATGTCTTCGTATTAACTTGTTTTAATGCACTATTTAAAATATACATAGTGTACCCCCTAATTGACCTATAATTATTTCCTGTGGTAGGGTACACTATTACCCTGTAATACAATACCTTGTTCAATTTAAATATTATGGGTCAATATTAAGGTTTGATATTGCGCCTTGCGTTAGTTAACCATTGAAAGATGTCTTTGAATTTTTAAAGCATTTTAGAACGCTTATTTCTTCATTTTAAGCTTCTCAGAACACTTTATTTCGCATAGGCATACATAGTAAACTTTAGGGTCACGCTGTGTACCCCCTAATTGACCTATAATTATTTCCTGTGGTAGGGTACACTATTACCCTGTAATATAATAGGTGGTCCAATTTAAAAATTATAGGTCAATATTAAGGTCCGATACCGTGCCGTTAGTTAGCATAGAAAAATGTCTTTGAATTTTAAAAGCATTTTAGAACGCTTATTTCCTCATTCATTTTAAGCTTCTCAGAACACTTTATTTCGCATAGGCATACATAGTAAACTTTAGGGTCACACTGTGTACCCCCTAATTGACCTATAATTATTTCCTGTGGTAGGGTACACTATTACCCTGTAATATAATACGTGGTCCAATTTAAAAATTATGGGTCAATATTAAGGTCCGATACCGTGCCGTTAGTTAACATAGAAAAGTGTCTTCGTATTTCCTTGTTTTAATGCACAATTTAAAATATACATAGTGTACCCCCTAATTGACCTATAATTATTTCCTGTGGTAGGGTACACTATTACCCTGTAATACAATACCTTGTTCAATTTAAATATTATGGGTCAATATTAAGGTTTGATATTGCGCCTTGCGTTAGTTAACCATTGAAAGATGTCTTTGAATTTTTAAAGCATTTTAGAACGCTTATTTCTTCATTTTAAGCTTCTCAGAACACTTTATTTCGCATAGGCATACATAGTAAACTTTAGGGTCACGCTGTGTACCCCCTAATTGACCTATAATTATTTCCTGTGGTAGGGTACACTATTACCCTGTAATATAATAGGTGGTCCAATTTAAAAATTATAGGTCAATATTAAGGTCCGATACCGTGCCGTTAGTTAGCATAGAAAAATGTCTTTGAATTTTAAAAGCATTTTAGAACGCTTATTTCCTCATTTTAAGCTTCTCAGAACACTTTATTTCGCATAGGCATACATAGTAAACTTTAGGGTCACACTGTGTACCCCCTAATTGACCTATAAATATTTCCTGTGGTAGGGTACACTATTACCCTGTAATATAATACGTGGTCCAATTTAAAAATTATGGGTCAATATTAAGGTCCGATACCGTGCCGTTAGTTAACATAGAAAAGTGTCTTCGTATTTCCTTGTTTTAATGCACAATTTAAAATATACATAGTGTACCCCCTAATTGACCTATAATTATTTCCTGTGGTAGGGTACACTATTACCCTGTAATATAATACCTGGTCCAATTTAAATATTATGGGTCAATATTAAGGTCTGATATTGCGCCTTGCGCTAGTTAACCATTGAAAGATGTCTTTGAATTTTTAAAGCATTTTAGAACGCTTATTTCTTCATTTTAAGCTTCTCAGAACACACTATTTCGCATAAGCATACATAGTAAAATTTAGGGTCACGCTGTGTACCCCCTAAATGACCTATAATTATTTCCTGTGGTAGGGTACACTATTACCCTGTAATATAATACGTGGTCCAATTTAAAAATTATAGGTCAATATTAAGTTCCGATACCGTGCCGTTAGTTAACATTGAAAAATGTCTTCGTATTTCCTTGTTTTAATGCACTATTTAAAATACACATAGTGTACCCCCTAATTGACCTATAATTATTTCCTGTGGTAGGGTACACTATTACCCTGTAATACAATACCTGGTTCAATTTAAATATTATGGGTCAATATTAAGGTTTGATATTGCGCCTTGCGTTAGTTAACCATTGAAAGATGTCTTTGAATTTTTAAAGCATTTTAGAACGCTTATTTCTTCATTTTAAGCTTCTCAGGACACTTTATTTCGCATAGGCATACATAGTAAACTTTAGGGTCACGCTGTGTACCCCCTAATTGACCTATAATTATTTCCTGTGGTAGGGTACACTATTACCCTGTAATATAATAGGTGGTCCAATTTAAAAATTATAGGTCAATATTAAGGTCCGATACCGTGCCGTTAGTTAGCATAGAAAAATGTCTTTGAATTTTTAAAGCATTTTAGAACGCTTATTTCCTCATTTTAAGCTTCTCAGAACACTTTATTTCGCATAGGCATACATAGTAAACTTTAGGGTCACTCTGCGTACCCCCTAATTGACCTATAATTATTTCCTGTGGTAGGGTACACTATAACCCTGTAATATAATACGTGGTCCAATTTAAAAATTATAGGTCAATATTAATTTCCGATACCGTGCCGTTAGTTAACATAGAAAAGTGTCTTCGTATTTCCTTGTTTTAATGCACTATTTAAAATATACATAGTGTACCCCCTAATTGACCTATAATTATTTCCTGTGGTAGGGTACACTATTACCCTGTAATATAATACCTATTCCAATTTAAATATTATGGGTCAATATTAAGGTATGATATTGCGCCTTGCGTTAGTTAACCATTGAAAGATGTCTTTGAATTTTTAAAGCATTTTTGAACGCTTATTTCTTCATTTTAAGCATCTCAGAACACTCTATTTCGCATAGGCATACATAGTAAAATTTAGGGTCACGCTGTGTACCCCCTAAATGACCTATAATTATTTCCTGTGGTAGGGTACACTATTACCCTGTAATATAATACGTGGTCCAATTTAAAAATTATAGGTCAATATTAAGTTCCGATACCGTGCCGTTAGTTAACATTGAAAAATGTCTTCGTATTTCCTTGTTTTAATGCACTATTTAAAATACACATAGTGTACCCCCTAATTGACCTATAATTTCCTGTGGTAGGGTACACTATTACCCTGTAATACAATACCTGGTTCAATTTAAATATTATGGGTCAATATTAAGGTTTGATATTGCGCCTTGCGTTAGTTAACCATTGAAAGATGTCTTTGAATTTTTAAAGCATTTTAGAACGCTTATTTCTTCATTTTAAGCTTCTCAGAACACTTTATTTCGCATAGGCATACATAGTAAACTTTAGGGTCACGCTGTGTACCCCCTAATTGACCTATAATTATTTCCTGTGGTAGGGTACACTATTACCCTGTAATATAATAGGTGGTCCAATTTAAAAATTATAGGTCAATATTAAGGTCCGATACCGTGCCGTTAGTTAGCATAGAAAAATGTCTTTGAATTTTTAAAGCATTTTAGAACGCTTATTTCCTCATTTTAAGCTTCTCAGAACACTTTATTTCGCATAGGCATACATAGTAAACTTTAGGGTCACTCTGCGTACCCCCTAATTGACCTATAATTATTTCCTGTGGTAGGGTACACTATAACCCTGTAATATAATACGTGGTCCAATTTAAAAATTATAGGTCAATATTAATTTCCGATACCGTGCCGTTAGTTAACATAGAAAAGTGTCTTCGTATTTCCTTGTTTTAATGCACTATTTAAAATATACATAGTGTACCCCCTAATTGACCTATAATTATTTCCTGTGGTAGGGTACACTATTACCCTGTAATATAATACCTATTCCAATTTAAATATTATGGGTCAATATTAAGGTATGATATTGCGCCTTGCGTTAGTTAACCATTGAAAGATGTCTTTGAATTTTTAAAGCATTTTTGAACGCTTATTTCTTCATTTTAAGCATCTCAGAACACTCTATTTCGCATAGGCATACATAGTAACATTTAGGGTCACGCTGTGTACCCCCTAAATGACCTATAATTATTTCCTGTGGTAGGGTACATTATTACCCTGTAATATAATACGTGGTCCAATTTAAAAATTATAGGTCAATATTAAGGTCCGATACCGTGCCGTTAGTTAACATAGAAAAATGTCTTTGAATTTTTAAAGCATTTTAGAACGCTTATTTCCTCATTTTAAGCTTCTCAGAACACTTTATTTCGCATAGGCATACATAGTAAAATTTAGGGTCACGCTGTGTACCCCCTAAATGACCTATAATTAATTCCTGTGGTAGGGTACACTATTACCCTGTAATATAATACGTGGTCCAATGTAAAAATTATAGGTCAATATTAAGTTCCGATACCGTGCCGTTAGTTAACATTGAAAAATGTCTTCGTATTAACTTGTTTTAATGCACTATTTAAAATATACATATTGTACCCCCTAATTGACCTATAATTATTTCCTGTGGTAGGGTACACTATTACCCTGTAATACAATACCTTGTTCAATTTAAATATTATTAGTCAATATTAAGGTTTGATATTGCGCCTTGCGTTAGTTAACCATTGAAAGATGTCTTTGAATTTTTAAAGCATTTTAGAACGCTTATTTCTTCATTTTAAGCTTCTCAGAACACTTTATTTCGCATAGGCATACATAGTAAACTTTAGGGTCACGCTGTGTACCCCCTAATTGACCTATAATTATTTCCTGTGGTAGGGTACACTATTACCCTGTAATATAATAGGTGGTCCAATTTAAAAATTATAGGTCAATATTAAGGTCCGATACCGTGCCGTTAGTTAGCATAGAAAAATGTCTTTGAATTTTAAAAGCATTTTAGAACGCTTATTTCCTCATTTTAAGCTTCTCAGAACACTTTATTTCGCATAGGCATACATAGTAAACTTTAGGGTCACACTGTGTACCCCCTAATTGACCTATAATTATTTCCTGTGGTAGGGTACACTATTACCCTGTAATATAATACGTGGTCCAATTTAAAAATTATGGGTCAATATTAAGGTCCGATACCGTGCCGTTAGTTAACATAGAAAAGTGTCTTCGTATTTCCTTGTTTTAATGCACAATTTAAAATATACATAGTGTACCCCCTAATTGACCTATAATTATTTCCTGTGGTAGGGTACACTATTACCCTGTAATACAATACCTTGTTCAATTTAAATATTATGGGTCAATATTAAGGTTTGATATTGCGCCTTGCGTTAGTTAACCATTGAAAGATGTCTTTGAATTTTTAAAGCATTTTAGAACGCTTATTTCTTCATTTTAAGCTTCTCAGAACACTTTATTTCGCATAGGCATACATAGTAAACTTTAGGGTCAAGCTGTGTACCCCCTAATTGACCTATAATTATTTCCTGTGGTAGGGTACACTATTACCCTGTAATATAATAGGTGGTCCAATTTAAAAATTATAGGTCAATATTAAGGTCCGATACCGTGCCGTTAGTTAGCATAGAAAAATGTCTTTGAATTTTAAAAGCATTTTAGAACGCTTATTTCCTCATTTTAAGCTTCTCAGAACACTTTATTTCGCATAGGCATACATAGTAAACTTTAGGGTCACACTGTGTACCCCCTAATTGACCTATAATTATTTCCTGTGGTAGGGTACACTATTACCCTGTAATATAATACGTGGTCCAATTTAAAAATTATGGGTCAATATTAAGGTCCGATACCGTGCCGTTAGTTAACATAGAAAAGTGTCTTCGTATTTCCTTGTTTTAATGCACAATTTAAAATATACATAGTGTACCCCCTAATTGACCTATAATTATTTCCTGTGGTAGGGTACACTATTACCCTGTAATATAATACCTGGTCCAATTTAAATATTATGGGTCAATATTAAGGTCTGATATTGCGCCTTGCGCTAGTTAACCATTGAAAGATGTCTTTGAATTTTTAAAGCATTTTAGAACGCTTATTTCTTCATTTTAAGCTTCTCAGAACACTCTATTTCGCATAAGCATACATAGTAAAATTTAGGGTCACGCTGTGTACCCCCTAAATGACCTATAATTATTTCCTGTGGTAGGGTACACTATTACCCTGTAATATAATACGTGGTCCAATTTAAAAATTATAGGTCAATATTAAGTTCCGATACCGTGCCGTTAGTTAACATTGAAAAATGTCTTCGTATTTCCTTGTTTTAATGCACTATTTAAAATACACATAGTGTACCCCCTAATTGACCTATAATTATTTCCTGTGGTAGGGTACACTATTACCCTGTAATACAATACCTGGTTCAATTTAAATATTATGGGTCAATATTAAGGTTTGATATTGCGCCTTGCGTTAGTTAACCATTGAAAGATGTCTTTGAATTTTTAAAGCATTTTAGAACGCTTATTTCTTCATTTTAAGCTTCTCAGGACACTTTATTTCGCATAGGCATACATAGTAAACTTTAGGGTCACGCTGTGTACCCCCTAATTGACCTATAATTATTTCCTGTGGTAGGGTACACTATTACCCTGTAATATAATAGGTGGTCCAATTTAAAAATTATAGGTCAATATTAAGGTCCGATACCGTGCCGTTAGTTAGCATAGAAAAATGTCTTTGAATTTTTAAAGCATTTTAGAACGCTTATTTCCTCATTTTAAGCTTCTCAGAACACTTTATTTCGCATAGGCATACATAGTAAACTTTAGGGTCACTCTGCGTACCCCCTAATTGACCTATAATTATTTCCTGTGGTAGGGTACACTATAACCCTGTAATATAATACGTGGTCCAATTAAAAAATTATAGTTCAATATTAATTTCCGATACCGTGCCGTTAGTTAACATAGAAAAGTGTCTTCGTATTTCCTTGTTTTAATGCACTATTTAAAATATACATAGTGTACCCCCTAATTGACCTATAATTATTTCCTGTGGTAGGGTACACTATTACCCTGTAATATAATACCTATTCCAATTTAAATATTATGGGTCAATATTAAGGTATGATATTGCGCCTTGCGTTAGTTAACCATTGAAAGATGTCTTTGAATTTTTAAAGCATTTTTGAACGCTTATTTCTTCATTTTAAGCATCTCAGAACACTCTATTTCGCATAGGCATACATAGTAAAATTTAGGGTCACGCTGTGTACCCCCTAAATGACCTATAATTATTTCCTGTGGTAGGGTACATTATTACCCTGTAATATAATACGTGGTCCAATTTAAAAATTATAGGTAAATATTAAGGTCCGATACCGTGCCGTTAGTTAACATAGAAAAATGACTTTGAATTTTTAAAGCATTTTAGAACGCTTATTTCCTCATTTTAAGCTTCTCAGAACACTCTATTTCGCATAGGCATACATAGTAAAATTTAGGGTCACGCTGTGTACCCCCTAAATGACCTATAATTAATTCCTGTGGTAGGGTACACTATTACCCTGTAATATAATACGTGGTCCAATGTAAAAATTATAGGTCAATATTAAGTTCCGATACCGTGCCGTTAGTTAACATTGAAAAATGTCTTCGTATTAACTTGTTTTAATGCACTATTTAAAATATACATAGTGTACCCCCTAATTGACCTATAATTATTTCCTGTGGTAGGGTACACTATTACCCTGTAATACAATACCTTGTTCAATTTAAATATTATGGGTCAATATTAAGGTTTGATATTGCGCCTTGCGTTAGTTAACCATTGAAAGATGTCTTTGAATTTTTAAAGCATTTTAGAACGCTTATTTCTTCATTTTAAGCTTCTCAGAACTCTTTATTTCGCATAGGCATACATAGTAAACTTTAGGGTCACGCTGTGTACCCCCTAATTGACCTATAATTATTTCCTGTGGTAGGGTACACTATTACCCTGTAATATAATAGGTGGTCCAATTTAAAAATTATAGGTCAATATTAAGGTCCGATACCGTGCCGTTAGTTAGCATAGAAAAATGTCTTTGAATTTTAAAAGCATTTTAGAACGCTTATTTCCTCATTCATTTTAAGCTTCTCAGAACACTTTATTTCGCATAGGCATACATAGTAAACTTTAGGGTCACACTGTGTACCCCCTAATTGACCTATAATTATTTCCTGTGGTAGGGTACACTATTACCCTGTAATATAATACGTGGTCCAATTTAAAAATTATGGGTCAATATTAAGGTCCGATACCGTGCCGTTAGTTAACATAGAAAAGTGTCTTCGTATTTCCTTGTTTTAATGCACAATTTAAAATATACATAGTGTACCCCCTAATTGACCTATAATTATTTCCTGTGGTAGGGTACACTATTACCCTGTAATACAATACCTTGTTCAATTTAAATATTATGGGTCAATATTAAGGTTTGATATTGCGCCTTGCGTTAGTTAACCATTGAAAGATGTCTTTGAATTTTTAAAGCATTTTAGAACGCTTATTTCTTCATTTTAAGCTTCTCAGAACACTTTATTTCGCATAGGCATACATAGTAAACTTTAGGGTCACGCTGTGTACCCCCTAATTGACCTATAATTATTTCCTGTGGTAGGGTACACTATTACCCTGTAATATAATAGGTGGTCCAATTTAAAAATTATAGGTCAATATTAAGGTCCGATACCGTGCCGTTAGTTAGCATAGAAAAATGTCTTTGAATTTTAAAAGCATTTTAGAACGCTTATTTCCTCATTTTAAGCTTCTCAGAACACTTTATTTCGCATAGGCATACATAGTAAACTTTAGGGTCACACTGTGTACCCCCTAATTAACCTATAATTATTTCCTGTGGTAGGGTACACTATTACCCTGTAATATAATACGTGGTCCAATTTAAAAATTATGGGTCAATATTAAGGTCCGATACCGTGCCGTTAGTTAACATAGAAAAGTGTCTTCGTATTTCCTTGTTTTAATGCACAATTTAAAATATACATAGTGTACCCCCTAATTGACCTATAATTATTTCCTGTGGTAGGGTACACTATTACCCTGTAATATAATACCTGGTCCAATTTAAATATTATGGGTCAATATTAAGGTCTGATATTGCGCCTTGCGCTAGTTAACCATTGAAAGATGTCTTTGAATTTTTAAAGCATTTTAGAACGCTTATTTCTTCATTTTAAGCTTCTCAGAACACTCTATTTCGCATAAGCATACATAGTAAAATTTAGGGTCACGCTGTGTACCCCCTAAATGACCTATAAATATTTCCTGTGGTAGGGTACACTATTACCCTGTAATATAATACGTGGTCCAATTTAAAAATTATAGGTCAATATTAAGGTCCGATACCGTGCCGTTAGTTAGCATAGAAAAATGTCTTTGAATTTTTAAAGCATTTTAGAACGCTTATTTCCTCATTTTAAGCTTCTCAGAACACTTTATTTCGCATAGGCATACATAGTAAACTTTAGGGTCACTCTGCGTACCCCCTAATTGACCTATAATTATTTCCTGTGGTAGGGTACACTATAACCCTGTAATATAATACGTGGTCCAATTTAAAAATTATAGGTCAATATTAATTTCCGATACCGTGCCGTTAGTTAACATAGAAAAGTGTCTTCGTATTTCCTTGTTTTAATGCACTATTTAAAATATACATAGTGTACCCCCTAATTGACCTATAATTATTTCCTGTGGTAGGGTACACTATTACCCTGTAATACAATACCTTGTTCAATTTAAATATTATGGGTCAATATTAAGGTTTGATATTGCGCCTTGCGTTAGTTAACCATTGAAAGATGTCTTTGAATTTTTAAAGCATTTTAGAACGCTTATTTCTTCATTTTAAGCTTCTCAGAACACTTTATTTCGCATAGGCATACATAGTAAACTTTAGGGTCACGCTGTGTACCCCCTAATTGACCTATAATTATTTCCTGTGGTAGGGTACACTATTACCCTGTAATATAATAGGTGGTCCAATTTAAAAATTATAGGTCAATATTAAGGTCCGATACCGTGCCGTTAGTTAGCATAGAAAAATGTCATTGAATTTTAAAAGCATTTTAGAACGCTTATTTCCTCATTTTAAGCTTCTCAGAACACTTTATTTCGCATAGGCATACATAGTAAACTTTAGGGTCACACTGTGTACCCCCTAATTGACCTATAATTATTTCCTGTGGTAGGGTACACTATTACCCTGTAATATAATACGTGGTCCAATTTAAAAATTATGGGTCAATATTAAGGTCCGATACCGTGCCGTTAGTTAACATAGAAAAGTGTCTTCGCATTTCCTTGTTTTATTGCACAATTTAAAATATACATAGTGTACCCCCTAATTGACCTATAATTATTTCCTGTGGTAGGGTACACTATTACCCTGTAATATAATACCTGGTCCAATTTAAATATTATGGGTCAATATTAAGGTCTGATATTGCGCCTTGCGCTAGTTAACCATTGAAAGATGTCTTTGAATTTTTAAAGCATTTTAGAACGCTTATTTCTTCATTTTAAGCTTCTCAGAACACTCTATTTCGCATAAGCATACATAGTAAAATTTAGGGTCACGCTGTGAACCCCCTAAATGACCTATAAATATTTCCTGTGGTAGGGTACACTATTACCCTGTAATATAATACGTGGTCCAATTTAAAAATTATAGGTCAATATTAAGGTCCGATACCGTGCCGTTAGTTAGCATAGAAAAATGTCTTTGAATTTTTAAAGCATTTTAGAACGCTTATTTCCTCATTTTAAGCTTCTCAGAACACTTTATTTCGCATAGGCATACATAGTAAACTTTAGGGTCACACTGTGTACCCCCTAATTGACCTATAATTATTTCCTGTGGTAGGGTACACTATTACCCTGTAATATAATATGTGGTCCAATTTAAAAATTATGGGTCAATATTAAGGTCCGATACCGTGCCGTTAGTTAACATAGAAAAGTGTCTTCGTATTTCCTTGTTTTAATGCACTATTTAAAATATACATAGTGTACCCCCTAATTGACCTATAATTATTTCCTGTGGTAGGGTACACTATTACCCTGTAATATAATACCTGGTCCAATTTAAATATTATGGGTCAATATTAAGGTATGATATTGCGCCTTGCGTTAGTTAACCATTGAAAGATGTCTTTGAATTTTTAAAGCATTTTAGAACGCTTATTTCTTCATTTTAAGCATCTCAGAACACTCTATTTCGCATAGGCATACATAGTAAAATTTAGGGTCACGCTGTGTACCCCCTAAATGACCTATAATTATTTCCTGTGGTAGGGTACATTATTACCCTGTAATATAATACGTGGTCCAATTTAAAAATTATAGGTCAATATTAAGGTCCGATACCGTGCCGTTAGTTAGCATAGAAAAATGTCTTTGAATTTTAAAAGCATTTTAGAACGCTTATTTCCTCATTTTAAGCTTCTCAGAACACTTTATTTCGCATAGGCATACATAGTAAACTTTAGGGTCACACTGTGTACCCCCTAATTGACCTATAATTATTTCCTGTGGTAGGGTACACTATTACCCTGTAATATAATACGTGGTCCAATTTAAAAATTATGGGTCAATATTAAGGTCCGATACCGTGCCGTTAGTTAACATAGAAAAGTGTCTTCGTATTTCCTTGTTTTAATGCACAATTTAAAATATACATAGTGTACCCCCTAATTGACCTATAATTATTTCCTGTGGTAGGGTACACTATTACCCTGTAATATAATACCTGGTCCAATTTAAATATTATGGGTCAATATTAAGGTCTGATATTGCGCCTTGCGCTAGTTAACCATTGAAAGATGTCTTTGAATTTTTAAAGCATTTTAGAACGCTTATTTCTTCATTTTAAGCATCTCAGAACACTCTATTTCGCATAGGCATACATAGTAAAATTTAGGGTCACACTGTGTACCCCCTAAATGACCTATAATTATTTCCTGTGGTAGGGTACATTATTACCCTGTAATATAATACGTGGTCCAATTTAAAAATTATAGGTCAATATTAAGGTCCGATACCGTGCCGTTAGTTAACATAGAAAAATGTCTTTGAATTTTTAAAGCATTTTAGAACGCTTATTTCCTCATTTTAAGCTTCTCAGAACACTTTATTTCGCATAGGCATACATAGTAAAATTTAGGGTCACGCTGTGTACCCCCTAAATGACCTATAATTAATTCCTGTGGTAGGGTACACTATTACCCTGTAATATAATACGTGGTCCAATGTAAAAATTATAGGTCAATATTAAGTTCCGATACCGTGCCGTTAGTTAACATTGAAAAATGTCTTCGTATTTCCTTGTTTTAATGCACTATTTAAAATATACATAGTGTACCCCCTAATTGACCTATAATTATTTCCTGTGGTAGGGTACACTATTACCCTGTAATACAATACCTTGTTCAATTTAAATATTATGGGTCAATATTAAGGTTTGATATTGCGCCTTGCGTTAGTTAACCATTGAAAGATGTCTTTGAATTTTTAAAGCATTTTAGAACGCTTATTTCTTCATTTTAAGCTTCTCAGAACACTTTATTTCGCATAGGCATACATAGTAATTTTTAGGGTCACGCTGTGTACCCCCTAATTGACCTATAATTATTTCCTGTGGTAGGGTACACTATTACCCTGTAATATAATAGGTGGTCCAATTTAAAAATTATAGGTCAATATTAAGGTCCGATACCGTGCCGTTAGTTAGCATAGAAAAATGTCTTTGAATTTTAAAAGCATTTTAGAACGCTTATTTCCTCATTTTAAGCTTCTCAGAACACTTTATTTCGCATAGGCATACATAGTAAACTTTAGGGTCACACTGTGTACCCCCTAATTGACCTATAATTATTTCCTGTGGTAGGGTACACTATTACCCTGTAATATAATACGTGGTCCAATTTAAAAATTATGGGTCAATATTAAGGTCCGATACCGTGCCGTTAGTTAACATAGAAAAGTGTCTTCGTATTTCCTTGTTTTAATGCACAATTTAAAATATACATAGTGTACCCCCTAATTGACCTATAATTATTTCCTGTGGTAGAGTAAACTATTACCCTGTAATATAATACCTGGTCCAATTTAAATATTATGGGTCAATATTAAGGTCTGATATTGCGCCTTGCGCTAGTTAACCATTGAAAGATGCCTTTGAATTTTAAAAGCATTTTAGAACGCTTATTTCCTCATTTTAAGCTTCTCAGAACACTTTATTTCGCATAGGCATACATAGTAAACTTTAGGGTCACACTGTGTACCCCCTAATTGACCTATAATTATTTCCTGTGGTAGGGTACACTATTACCCTGTAATATAATACGTGGTCCAATTTAAAAATTATGGGTCAATATTAAGGTCCGATACCGTGCCGTTAGTTAACATAGAAAAGTGTCTTCGTATTTCCTTGTTTTAATGCACAATTTAAAATATACATAGTGTACCCCCTAATTGACCTATAATTATTTCCTGTGGTAGGGTACACTATTACCCTGTAATATAATACCTGGTCCAATTTAAATATTATGGGTCAATATTAAGGTCTGATATTGCGCCTTGCGCTAGTTAACCATTGAAAGATGTCTTTGAATTTTTAAAGCATTTTTGAACGCTTATTTCTTCATTTTAAGCATCTCAGAACACTCTATTTCGCATAGGCATACATAGTAAAATTTAGGGTCACACTGTGTACCCCCTAAATGACCTATAATTATTTCCTGTGGTAGGGTACATTATTACCCTGTAATATAATACGTGGTCCAATTTAAAAATTATAGGTCAATATTAAGGTCCGATACCGTGCCGTTAGTTAACATAGAAAAATGTCTTTGAATTTTTAAAGCATTTTAGAACGCTTATTTCCTCATTTTAAGCTTCTCAGAACAATTTATTTCGCATAGGCATACATAGTAAAATTTAGGGTCACGCTGTGTACCCCCTAAATGACCTATAATTAATTCCTGTGGTAGGGTACACTATTACCCTGTAATATAATACGTGGTCCAATGTAAAAATTATAGGTCAATATTAAGTTCCGATACCGTGCCGTTAGTTAACATTGAAAAATTTCTTCGTATTTCCTTGTTTTAATGCACTATTTAAAATATACATAGTGTACCCCCTAATTGACCTATAATTATTTCCTGTGGTAGGGTACACTATTACCCTGTAATATAATACCTGGTCCAATTTAAATATTATGGGTCAATATTAAGGTCTGATATTGCGCCTTGCGCTAGTTAACCATTGAAAGATGTCTTTGAATTTTTAAAGCATTTTTGAACGCTTATTTCTTCATTTTAAGCATCTCAGAACACTCTATTTCGCATAGGCATACATAGTAAAATTTAGGGTCACACTGTGTACCCCCTAAATGACCTATAATTATTTCCTGTGGTAGGGTACATTATTACCCTGTAATATAATACGTGGTCCAATTTGAAAATTATAGGTCAATATTAAGGTCCGATACCGTGCCGTTAGTTAACATAGAAAAATGTCTTTGAATTTTTAAAGCATTTTAGAACGCTTATTTCCTCATTTTAAGCTTCTCAGAACAATTTATTTCGCATAGGCATACATAGTAAAATTTAGGGTCACGCTGTGTACCCCCTAAATGACCTATAATTAATTCCTGTGGTAGGGTACACTATTACCCTGTAATATAATACGTGGTCCAATGTAAAAATTATAGGTCAATATTAAGTTCCGATACCGTGCCGTTAGTTAACATTGAAAAATGTCTTCGTATTTCCTTGTTTTAATGCACTATTTAAAATATACATAGTGTACCCCCTAATTGACCTATAATTATTTCCTGTGGTAGGGTACACTATTACCCTGTAATACAATACCTTGTTCAATTTAAATATTATGGGTCAATATTAAGGTTTGATATTGCGCCTTGCGTTAGTTAACCATTGAAAGATGTCTTTGAATTTTTAAAGCATTTTAGAACGCTTATTTCTTCATTTTAAGCTTCTCAGAACACTTTATTTTGCATAGGCATACATAGTAAACTTTAGGGTCACGCTGTGTACCCCCTAATTGACCTATAATTATTTCCTGTGGTAGGGTACACTATTACCCTGTAATATAATAGGTGGTCCAATTTAAAAATTATAGGTCAATATTAAGGTCCGATACCGTGCCGTTAGTTAGCATAGAAAAATGTCTTTGAATTTTAAAAGCATTTTAGAACGCTTATTTCCTCATTTTAAGCTTCTCAGAACACTTTATTTCGCATAGGCATACATAGTAAACTTTAGGGTCACTCTGCGTACCCCCTAATTGACCTATAATTATTTCCTGTGGTAGGGTACACTATAACCCTGTAATATAAAACGTGGTCCAATTTAAAAATTATAGGTCAATATTAAGGTCCGATACCGTGCCGTTAGTTAACATAGAAAAGTGTCTTCGTATTTCCTTGTTTTAATGCACTATTTAAAATATACATAGTGTACCCCCTAATTGACCTATAATTATTTCCTGTGGAAGGGTACACTATTACCCTGTAATATAATACCTGGTTAAATTTAAATATTATGGGTCAATATTAAGGTCTGATATTGCGCCTTGCGTTAGTTAACCATTGAAAGATGTCTTTGAATTTTTAAAGCATTTTAGAACGCTTATTTCTTCATTTTAAGCTTCTCAAAACACTTTATTTCGCATAGGCATACATAGTAAAATTTAGGGTCACGCTGTGTACCCCCTAAATGACCTATAATTAATTCCTGTGGTAGGGTACACTATTACCCTGTAATATAATACGTGGTCCAATGTAAAAATTATAGGTCAATATTAAGTTCCGATACCGTGCCGTTAGTTAACATTGAAAAATGTCTTCGTATTTCCTTGTTTTAATGCACTATTTAAAATATACATAGTGTACCCCCTAATTGACCTATAATTATTTCCTGTGGTAGGGTACACTATTACCCTGTAATACAATACCTTGTTCAATTTAAATATTATGGGTCAATATTAAGGTTTGATATTGCACCTTGCGTTAGTTAACCATTGAAAGATGTCTTTGAATTTTTAAAGCATTTTAGAACGCTTATTTCTTCATTTTAAGCTTCTCAGAACACTTTATTTCGCATAGGCATACATAGTAAACTTTAGGGTCACGCTGTGTACCCCCTAATTGACCTATAATTATTTCCTGTGGTAGGGTACACTATTACCCTGTAATATAATAGGTGGTCCAATTTAAAAATTATAGGTCAATATTAAGGTCCGATACCGTGCCGTTAGTTAGCATAGAAAAATGTCTTTGAATTTTAAAAGCATTTTAGAACGCTTATTTCCTTATTTTAAGCTTCTCAGAACACTTTATTTCGCATAGGCATACATAGTAAACTTTAGGGTCACACTGTGTACCCCCTAATTGACCTATAATTATTTCCTGTGGTAGGGTACACTATTACCCTGTAATATAATACGTGGTCCAATTTAAAAATTATGGGTCAATATTAAGGTCCGATACCGTGCCGTTAGTTAACATAGAAAAGTGTCTTCGTATTTCCTTGTTTTAATGCACAATTTAAAATATACATAGTGTACCCCCTAATTGACCTATAATTATTTCCTGTGGTAGGGTACACTATTACCCTGTAATATAATACCTGGTCCAATTTAAATATTATGGGTCAATATTAAGGTCTGATATTGCCCCTTGCGCTAGTTAACCATTGAAAGATGTCTTTGAATTTTTAAAGCATTTTAGAACGCTTATTTCTTCATTTTAAGCTTCTCAGAACACTCTATTTCGCATAAGCATACATAGTAAAATTTAGGGTCACGCTGTGTACCCCCTAAATGACCTATAAATATTTCCTGTGGTAGGGTACACTATTACCCTGTAATATAATACGTGGTCCAATTTAAAAATTATAGGTCAATATTAAGGTCCGATACCGTGCCGTTAGTTAGCATAGAAAAATGTCTTTGAATTTTTAAAGCATTTTAGAACGCTTATTTCCTCATTTTAAGCTTCTCAGAACACTTTATTTCGCATAGGCATACATAGTAAACTTTAGGGTCACTCTGCGTACCCCCTAATTGACCTATAATTATTTCCTGTGGTAGGGTACACTATAACCCTGTAATATAATACGTGGTCCAATTTAAAAATTATAGGTCAATATTAAGGTCCGATACCGTGCCGTTAGTTAACATAGAAAAGTGTCTTCGTATTTCCTTGTTTTAATGCACTATTTAAAATATACATAGTGTACCCCCTAATTGACCTATAATTATTTCCTGTGGAAGGGTACACTAATACCCTGTAATATAATACCTGGTCCAATTTAAGTGTTATGGGTCAATATTAAGGTCTGATATTGCGCCTTGCGTTAGTTAACCATTGAAAGATGTCTTTGAATTTTTAAAGCATTTTAGAACGCTTATTTCTTCATTTTAAGCTTCTCAGAACATTCTATTTCGCATAGGCATACATAGTAAATTTTAGGGTCATGCTGTGTACCACCTAATTGACCTATAATTATTTCCTGTGGTAAGGTACACTATTACCCTGTAATATAATACGTGGTACAATTTAAAAATTATAGGTCAATATTAAGGTCCGATACCGTGCCGTTAGTTAACATAGAAAAGTGTCTTCGTATTTCCTTGTTTTAATGCACTATTTAAAATATACATAGTGTACCCCCTAATTGACCTATAATTATTTCCTGTGGTAGGGTGCACTATTACCCTGTAATATAATACCTGGTCCAATTTAAATATTATGGATCAATATTAAGGTCTGATATTGCGCCTTGCGCTAGTTAACCATTGAAAGATGTCTTTGAATTTTTAAAGCATTTTAGAACGCTTATTTCTTCATTTTAAGCTTCTCAGAACACTTTATTTCGCATAGGCATACATAGTAAAATTTAGGGTCACGCTGTGTACCCCCTAAATGACCTATAATTATTTCCTGTGGTAGGGTACATTATTACCCTGTAATATAATACGTGGTCCAATTTAAAAATTATAGGTCAATATTAAGGTCCGATACCGTGCCGTTAGTTAACATAGAAAAATGTCTTTGAATTTTTAAAGCATTTTAGAACGCTTATTTCCTCATTTTAAGCATCTCAGAACACTTTATTTCGCATAGGCATACATAGTAAAATTTAGGGTCACGCTGTGTACCCCCTAAATGACCTATAATTAATTCCTGTGGTAGGGTACACTATTACCCTGTAATATAACACGTGGTCCAATGTAAAAATTATAGGTCAATATTAAGTTCCGATACCGTGCCGTTAGTTAACATTGAAAAATGTCTTCGTATTTCCTTGTTTTAATGCACTATTTAAAATATACATAGTGTACCCCCTAATTGACCTATAATTATTTCCTGTGGTAGGGTACACTATTACCCTGTAATACAATACCTTGTTCAATTTAAATATTATGGGTCAATATTAAGGTTTGATATTGCGCCTTGCGTTAGTTAACCATTGAAAGATGTCTTTGAATTTTTAAAGCATTTTAGAACGCTTATTTCTTCATTTTAAGCTTCTCAGAACACTTTATTTCGCATAGGCATACATAGTAAACTTTAGGGTCACGCTGTGTACCCCCTAATTGACCTATAATTATTTCCTGTGGTAGGGTACACTATTACCCTGTAATATAATAGGTGGTCCAATTTAAAAATTATAGGTCAATATTAAGGTCCGATACCGTGCCGTTAGTTAGCATAGAAAAATGTCTTTGAATTTTAAAAGCATTTTAGAACGCTTATTTCCTCATTTTAAGCTTCTCAGAACACTTTATTTCGCATAGGCATACATAGTAAACTTTAGGGTCACACTGTGTACCCCCTAATTGACCTATAATTATTTCCTGTGGTAGGGTACACTATTACCCTGTAATATAATACGTGGTCCAATTTAAAAATTATGGGTCAATATTAAGGTCCGATACCGTGCCGTTAGTTAACATAGAAAAGTGTCTTCGTATTTCCTTGTTTGAATGCACAATTTAAAATATACATAGTGTACCCCCTAATTGACCTATAATTATTTCCTGTGGTAGGGTACACTATTACCCTGTAATATAATACCTGGTCCAATTTAAATATTACGGGTCAATATTAAGGTCTGATATTGCGCCTTGCGCTAGTTAACCATTGAAAGATGTCTTTGAATTTTTAAAGCATTTTAGAACGCTTATTTCTTCATTTTAAGCTTCTCAGAACACTTTATTTCGCATAGGCATACATAGTAAAATTTAGGGTCACGCTGTGTACCCCCTAAATGACCTATAATTATTTCCTGTGGTAGGGCACACTATTACCCTGTAATATAATACGTGGTCCAATTTAAAAATTATAGGTCAATATTAAGGTCCGATACCGTGCCGTTAGTTAACATAGAAAAATGTCTTTGAATTTTTAAAGCATTTTAGAACGCTTATTTCCTCATTTTAAGCTTCTCAGAACACTTTATTTCGCATAGGCATACATAGTAAACTTTAGGGTCACTCTGTGTACCCCCTAATTGACCTATAATTATTTCCTGTGGTAGGGTACACTATAACCCTGTAATATAATACGTGGTCCAGTTTAAAAATTATAGGTCAATATTAAGGTCCGATACCGTGCCGTTAGTTAACATAGAAAAGTGTCTTCGTATTTCCTTGTTTTAATGCACTATTTAAAATATACATAGTGTATCCCCTAATTGACCTATAATTATTTCCTGTGGTAGGGTACACTATTACCCTGTAATATAATACCTGGTCCAATTTAAATATTATGGGTCAATATTAAGGTCTGATATTGCGCCTTGCGTTAGTTAACCATTGAAAGATGTCTTTGAATTTTTAAAGCATTTTTGAACGCTTATTTCTTCATTTTAAGCATCTCAGAACACTCTATTTCGCATAGGCATACATAGTAAAATTTAGGGTCACGCTGTGTACCCCCTAAATGACCTATAATTATTTCCTGTGGTAGGGTACACTATTTCCCTGAAATATAATACGTGGTCCAATTTAAAAATTATAGGTCAATATTAAGGTCCGATACCGTGCCGTTAGTTAACATAGAAAAATGTCTTTGAATTTTTAAAGCATTTTTGAACACTTATTTCTTCATTTTAAGCATCTCAGAACACTCTATTTCGCATAGGCATACATAGTAAAATTTAGGGTCACGCTGTGTACCCCCTAAATGACCTATAATTATTTCCTGTGGTAGGGTGCACTATTTCCCTGTAATATAATACGTGGTCCAATTTAAAAATTATAGGTCAATATTAAGGTCCGATAACGTGCCGTTAGTTAACATAGAAAAATGTCTTTGAATTTTTAAAGCATTTTAGAACGCTAATTTCCTCATTTTAAGCTTCTCAGAATACTTTATTTCGCATAGGCATACATAGTAAACTTTAGGGTCACTCTGTGTACCCCCTAATTGACCTATAATTATTTCCTGTGGTAGGGTACACTATAACCCTGTAATATAATACGTGGTCCAATTTAAAAATTATAGGTCAATATTAAGGTCCGATACCGTGCCGTTAGTTAACATAGAAAAGTGTCTTCGTATTTTCTTGTTTTAATGCACTATTTAAAACATACATAGTGTACCCCCTTATTGACCTATAATTATTTCCTGTTGTAGGGTACACTATTACCCTGTAATATAATACCTGGTCCAATTGAAATATTATGGTTCCATATTAAGGTCTGATATCGCGCCTTGCGTTAGTTAACCATTGAAAGATGTCTTTGAATTTTTAAAGCATTTTAGAACGCTTATTTCTTCATTTTAAGCTTCTCAGAACACTCTATTTCGCATAGGCATACATAGTAAATTTTAGGGTCATGCTGTGTACCACCTAATTGACCTATAATTATTTCCTGTGGTAAGGTACACTATTACCCTGTAATATAATACGTGGTACAATTTAAAAATTATAGGTCAATATTAAGGTCCGATACCGTGCCGTTAGTTAACATAGAAAAGTGTCTTCGTATTTCCTTGTTTTAATGCACTATTTAAAATATACATAGTGTACCCCCTAATTGACCTATAATTATTTCCTGTGGTAGGGTGCACTATTACCCTGTAATATAATACCTGGTCCAATTTAAATATTATGGGTCAATATTAAGGTCTGATATTGCGACTTGCGCTAGTTAACCATTGAAAGATGTCTTTGAATTTTTAAAGCATTTTAGAACGCTTATTTCTTCATTTTAAGCTTCTCAGAACACTTTATTTCGCATAGGCATACATAGTAAAATTTAGGGTCACGCTGTGTACCCCCTAAATGACCTATAATTATTTCCTGTGGTAGGGTACATTATTACCCTGTAATATAATACGTGGTTCAATTTAAAAATTATAGGTCAATATTAAGGTCCGATACCGTGCCGTTAGTTAACATAGAAAAATGTCTTTGAATTTTTAAAGCATTTTAGAACGCTTATTTCCTCATTTTAAGCATCTCAGAACACTTTATTTCGCATAGGCATACATAGTAAAATTTAGGGTCACGCTGTGTACCCCCTAAATGACCTATAATTAATTCCTGTGGTAGGGTACACTATTACCCTGTAATATAACACGTGGTCCAATGTAAAAATTATAGGTCAATATTAAGTTCCGATACCGTGCCGTTAGTTAACATTGAAAAATGTCTTCGTATTTCCTTGTTTTAATGCACTATTTAAAATATACATAGTGTACCCCCTAATTGACCTATAATTATTTCCTGTGGTAGGGTACACTATTACCCTGTAATACAATACCTTGTTCAATTTAAATATTATGGGTCAATATTAAGGTTTGATATTGCGCCTTGCGTTAGTTAACCATTGAAAGATGTCTTTGAATTTTTAAAGCATTTTAGAACGCTTATTTCTTCATTTTAAGCTTCTCAGAACACTTTATTTCGCATAGGCATACATAGTAAACTTTAGGGTCACGCTGTGTACCCCCTAATTGACCTATAATTATTTCCTGTGGTAGGGTACACTATTACCCTGTAATATAATAGGTGGTCCAATTTAAAAATTATAGGTCAATATTAAGGTCCGATACCGTGCCGTTAGTTAGCATAGAAAAATGTCTTTGAATTTTAAAAGCATTTTAGAACGCTTATTTCCTCATTTTAAGCTTCTCAGAACACTTTATTTCGCATAGGCATACATAGTAAACTTTAGGGTCACACTGTGTACCCCCTAATTGACCTATAATTATTTCCTGTGGTAGGGTACACTATTACCCTGTAATATAATACGTGGTCCAATTTAAAAATTATGGGTCAATATTAAGGTCCGATACCGTGCCGTTAGTTAACATAGAAAAGTGTCTTCGTATTTCCTTGTTTGAATGCACAATTTAAAATATACATAGTGTACCCCCTAATTGACCTATAATTATTTCCTGTGGTAGGGTACACTATTACCCTGTAATATAATACCTGGTCCAATTTAAATATTACGGGTCAATATTAAGGTCTGATATTGCGCCTTGCGCTAGTTAACCATTGAAAGATGTCTTTGAATTTTTAAAGCATTTTAGAACGCTTATTTCTTCATTTTAAGCTTCTCAGAACACTTTATTTCGCATAGGCATACATAGTAAAATTTAGGGTCACGCTGTGTACCCCCTAAATGACCTATAATTATTTCCTGTGGTAGGGCACACTATTACCCTGTAATATAATACGTGGTCCAATTTAAAAATTATAGGTCAATATTAAGGTCCGATACCGTGCCGTTAGTTAACATAGAAAAATGTCTTTGAATTTTTAAAGCATTTTAGAACGCTTATTTCCTCATTTTAAGCTTCTCAGAACACTTTATTTCGCATAGGCATACATAGTAAACTTTAGGGTCACTCTGTGTACCCCCTAATTGACCTATAATTATTTCCTGTGGTAGGGTACACTATAACCCTGTAATATAATACGTGGTCCAGTTTAAAAATTATAGGTCAATATTAAGGTCCGATACCGTGCCGTTAGTTAACATAGAAAAGTGTCTTCGTATTTCCTTGTTTTAATGCACTATTTAAAATATACATAGTGTATCCCCTAATTGACCTATAATTATTTCCTGTGGTAGGGTACACTATTACCCTGTAATATAATACCTGGTCCAATTTAAATATTATGGGTCAATATTAAGGTCTGATATTGCGCCTTGCGTTAGTTAACCATTGAAAGATGTCTTTGAATTTTTAAAGCATTTTTGAACGCTTATTTCTTCATTTTAAGCATCTCAGAACACTCTATTTCGCATAGGCATACATAGTAAAATTTAGGGTCACGCTGTGTACCCCCTAAATGACCTATAATTATTTCCTGTGGTAGGGTACACTATTTCCCTGTAATATAATACGTGGTCCAATTTAAAAATTATAGGTCAATATTAAGGTCCGATACCGTGCCGTTAGTTAACATAGAAAAATGTCTTTGAATTTTTAAAGCATTTTAGAATGCTTATTTCCTCATTTTAAGCTTCTCAGAACACTTTATTTCGCATAGGCATACATAGTAAACTTTAGGGTCACTCTGTGTACCCCCTAATTGACCTATAATTATTTCCTGTGGTAGGGCACACTATAACCCTGTAATATAATACGTGGTCCAATTTAAAAATTATAGGTCAATATTAAGGTCCGATACCGTGCCGTTAGTTAACATAGAAAAGTGTCTTCGTATTTTCTTGTTTTAATGCACTATTTAAAACATACATAGTGTACCCCCTAATTGACCTATAATTATTTCCTGTTGTAGGGTACACTATTACCCTGTAATATAATACCTGGTCCAATTGAAATATTATGGTTCCATATTAAGGTCTGATATCGCGCCTTGCGTTAGTTAACCATTGAAAGATGTCTTTGAATTTTTAAAGCATTTTAGAACGCTTATTTCTTCATTTTAAGCTTCTCAGAACACTCTATTTCGCATAGGCATACATAGTAAGTTTTAGGGTCATGCTGTGTACCACCTAATTGACCTATAATTATTTCCTGTGGTAAGGTACACTATTACCCTGTAATATAATACGTGGTACAATTTAAAAATTATAGGTCAATATTAAGGTCCGATACCGTGCCGTTAGTTAACATAGAAAAGTGTCTTCGTATTTCCTTGTTTTAATGCACTATTTAAAATATACATAGTGTACCCCCTAATTGACCTATAATTATTTCCTGTGGTAGGGTGCACTATTACCCTGTAATATAATACCTGGTCCAATTTAAATATTATGGGTCAATATTAAGGTCTGATATTGCGCCTTGCGCTAGTTAACCATTGAAAGATGTCTTTGAATTTTTAAAGCATTTTAGAACCCTTTTTTCTTCATTTTAAGCTTCTCAGAACACTTTATTTCGCATAGGCATACATAGTAAAATTTAGGGTCACGCTGTGTACCCCCTAAATGACCTATAATTATTTCCTGTGGTAGGGCACACTATTACCCTGTAATATAATACGTGGTCCAATTTAAAAATTATAGGTCAATATTAAGGTCCGATACCGTGCCGTTAGTTATCATAGAAAAATGTCTTTGAATTTTTAAAGCGTTTTAGAACGCTTATTTCCTCATTTTAAGCTTCTCAGAACACTTCATTTCGCATAGGCATACATAGAAAACTTTAGGGTCACTCTGCGTACCCCCTAATTGACCTATAATTATTTCCTGTGGTAGGGTACACTATAACCCTGTAATATAATACGTGGTCCAATTTAAAAATTATAGGTCAATATTAAGGTCCGATACCGTGCCGTTAGTTAACATAGAAAAGTGTCTTCGTATTTTCTTGTTTAAATGCACTATTTAAAACATACATAGTGTACCCCCTAATTGACCTATAATTATTTCCTGTTGTAGGGTACACTATTACCCTGTAATATAATACCTGGTCCAATTGAAATATTATGGTTCCATATTAAGGTCTGATATCGCGCCTTGCGTTAGTTAACCATTGAAAGATGTCTTTGAATTTTTAAAGCATTTTAGAACGCTTATTTCTTCATTTTAAGCTTCTCAGAACACTCTATTTCGCATAGGCATACATAGTAAATTTTAGGGTCATGCTGTGTTCCACCTAATTGACCTATAATTATTTCCTGTGGTAAGGTACACTATTACCCTGTAATATAATACGTGGTACAATTTAAAAATTATAGGTCAATATTAAGGTCCGATACCGTGCCGTTAGTTAACATAGAAAAGTGTCTTCGTATTTCCTTGTTTTAATGCACTATTTAAAATATACATAGTGTACCCCCTAATTGACCTATAATTATTTCCTGTGGTAGGGTGCACTATTACCCTGTAATATAATACCTGGGCCAATTTAAATATTATGGGTCAATATTAAGGTCTGATATTGCGCCTTGCGCTAGTTAACCATTGAAAGATGTCTTTGAATTTTTAAAGCATTTTAGAACGCTTATTTCTTCATTTTAAGCTTCTCAGAACACTTTATTTCGCATAGGCATACATAGTAAAATTTAGGGTCACGCTGTGTACCCCCTAAATGACCTATAATTATTTCCTGTGGTAGGGCACACTATTACCCTGTAATATAATACGTGGTCCAATTTAAAAATTATAGGTCAATATTAAGATCCGATACCGTGCCGTTAGTTAACATAGAAAAATGTCTTTGAATTTTTAAAGCATTTTAGAACGCTTATTTCCTCATTTTAAGCTTCTCAGAACACTTTATTTCGCATAGGCATACATAGTAAACTTTAGAGTCACTCTGTGTACCCCCTAATTGACCTATAATTATTTCCTGTGGTAGGGTACACTATAACCCTGTAATATAATACGTGGTCCAATTTAAAAATTATAGGTCAATATTAAGGTCCGATACCGTGCCGTTAGTTAACATAGAAAAGTGTCTTCGTATTTCCTTGTTTTAATGCACTATTTAAAATATACATAGTGTACCCCCTAATTGACCTATAATTATTTCCTGTGGAAGGGTACACTAATACCCTGTAATATAATACCTGGTCCAATTTAAATGTTATGGGTCAATATTAAGGTCTGATATTGCGCCTTGCGTTAGTTAACCATTGAAAGATGTCTTTGAATTTTTAAAGCATTTTAGAACGCTTATTTCTTCATTTTAAGCTTCTCAGAACATTCTATTTCGCATAGGCATACATAGTAAATTTTAGGGTCATGCTGTGTACCACCTAATTGACCTATAATTATTTCCTGTGGTAAGGTACACTATTACCCTGTAATATAATACGTGGTACAATTTAAAAATTATAGGTCAATATTAAGGTCCGATACCGTGCCGTTAGTTAACATAGAAAAGTGTCTTCGTATTTCCTTGTTTTAATGCACTATTTAAAATATACATAGTGTACCCCTAATTGACCTATAATTATTTCCTGTGGTAGGGTGCACTATTACCCTGTAATATAATACCTGGTCCAATTTAAATATTATGGGTCAATATTAAGGTCTGATATTGCGCCTTGCGCTAGTTAACCATTGAAAGATGTCTTTGAATTTTTAAAGCATTTTAGAACGCTTATTTCTTCATTTTAAGCTTCTCAGAACACTTTATTTCGCATAGGCATACATAGTAAAATTTAGGGTCACGCTGTGTACCCCCTAAATGACCTATAATTATTTCCTGTGGTAGGGCACACTATTACCCTGTAATATAATACGTGGTCCAATTTAAAAATTATAGGTCAATATTAAGGTCCGATACCGTGCCGTTAGTTAACATAGAAAAATGTCTTTGAATTTTTAAAGCATTTTAGAACGCTTATTTCCTCATTTTAAGCTTCTCAGAACACTTTATTTCGCATAGGCATACATAGTAAACTTTAGGGTCACTCTGTGTACCCCCTAATTGACCTATAATTATTTCCTGTGGTAGGGTACACTATAACCCTGTAATATAATACGTGGTCCAATTTAAAAATTATAGGTCAATATTAAGGTCCGATACCGTGCCGTTAGTTAACATAGAAAAGTGTCTTCGTATTTCCTTGTTTTAATGCACTATTTAAAATATACATAGTGTACCCCCTAATTGACCTATAATTATTTCCTGTGGAAGGGTACACTAATACCCTGTAATATAATACCTGGTCCAATTTAAATGTTATGGGTCAATATTAAGGTCTGATATTGCGCCTTGCGTTAGTTAACCATTGAAAGATGTCTTTGAATTTTTAAAGCATTTTAGAACGCTTATTTCTTCATTTTAAGCTTCTCAGAACATTCTATTTCGCATAGGCATACATAGTAAATTTTAGGGTCATGCTGTGTACCACCTAATTGACCTATAATTATTTCCTGTGGTAAGGTACACTATTACCCTGTAATATAATACGTGGTACAATTTAAAAATTATAGGTCAATATTAAGGTCCGATACCGTGCCGTTAGTTAACATAGAAAAGTGTCTTCGTATTTCCTTGTTTTAATGCACTATTTAAAATATACATAGTGTACCCCTAATTGACCTATAATTATTTCCTGTGGTAGGGTGCACTATTACCCTGTAATATAATACCTGGTCCAATTTAAATATTATGGGTCAATATTAAGGTCTGATATTGCGCCTTGCGCTAGTTAACCATTGAAAGATGTCTTTGAATTTTTAAAGCATTTTAGAACGCTTATTTCTTCATTTTAAGCTTCTCAGAACACTTTATTTCGCATAGGCATACATAGTAAAATTTAGGGTCACGCTGTGTACCCCCTAAATGACCTATAATTATTTCCTGTGGTAGGGCACACTATTACCCTGTAATATAATACGTGGTCCAATTTAAAAATTATAGGTCAATATTAAGGTCCGATACCGTGCCGTTAGTTAACATAGAAAAATGTCTTTGAATTTTTAAAGCATTTTAGAACGCTTATTTCCTCATTTTAAGCTTCTCAGAACACTTTATTTCGCATAGGCATACATAGTAAACTTTAGGGTCACTCTGTGTACCCCCTAATTGACCTATAATTATTTCCTGTGGTAGGGTACACTATAACCCTGTAATATAATACGTGGTCCAATTTAAAAATTATAGGTCAATATTAAGGTCCGATACCGTGCCGTTAGTTAACATAGAAAAGTGTCTTCGTATTTCCTTGTTTTAATGCACTATTTAAAATATACATAGTGTACCCCCTAATTGACCTATAATTATTTCCTGTGGAAGGGTACACTAATACCCTGTAATATAATACCTGGTCCAATTTAAATGTTATGGGTCAATATTAAGGTCTGATATTGCGCCTTGCGTTAGTTAACCATTGAAAGATGTCTTTGAATTTTTAAAGCATTTTAGAACGCTTATTTCTTCATTTTAAGCTTCTCAGAACATTCTATTTCGCATAGGCATACATAGTAAATTTTAGGGTCATGCTGTGTACCACCTAATTGACCTATAATTATTTCCTGTGGTAAGGTACACTATTACCCTGTAATATAATACGTGGTACAATTTAAAAATTATAGGTCAATATTAAGGTCCGATACCGTGCCGTTAGTTAACATAGAAAAGTGTCTTCGTATTTCCTTGTTTTAATGCACTATTTAAAATATACATAGTGTACCCCTAATTGACCTATAATTATTTCCTGTGGTAGGGTGCACTATTACCCTGTAATATAATACCTGGTCCAATTTAAATATTATGGGTCAATATTAAGGTCTGATATTGCGCCTTGCGCTAGTTAACCATTGAAAGATGTCTTTGAATTTTTAAAGCATTTTAGAACGCTTATTTCTTCATTTTAAGCTTCTCAGAACACTTTATTTCGCATAGGCATACATAGTAAAATTTAGGGTCACGCTGTGTACCCCCTAAATGACCTATAATTATTTCCTGTGGTAGGGCACACTATTACCCTGTAATATAATACGTGGTCCAATTTAAAAATTATAGGTCAATATTAAGGTCCGATACCGTGCCGTTAGTTAACATAGAAAAATGTCTTTGAATTTTTAAAGCATTTTAGAACGTTTATTTCCTCATTTTAAGCTTCTCAGAACACTTTATTTCGCATAGGCATACATAGTAAACTTTAGGGTCACTCTGTGTACCCCCTAATTGACCTATAATTATTTCCTGTGGTAGGGTACACTATAACCCTGTAATATAATACGTGGTCCAGTTTAAAAATTATAGGTCAATATTAAGGTCCGATACCGTGCCGTTAGTAAACATAGAAAAGTGTCTTCGTATTTCCTTGTTTTAATGCACTATTTAAAATATACATAGTGTATCCCCTAATTGACCTATAATTATTTCCTGTGGTAGGGTACACTATTACCCTGTAATATAATACCTGGTCCAATTTAAATATTATGGGTCAATATTAAGGTCTGATATTGCGCCTTGCGTTAGTTAACCATTGAAAGATGTCTTTGAATTTTTAAAGCATTTTTGAACGCTTATTTCTTCATTTTAAGCATCTCAGAACACTCTATTTCGCATAGGCATACATAGTAAAATTTAGGGTCACGCTGTGTACCCCCTAAATGACCTATAATTATTTCCTGTGGTAGGGTACACTATTTCCCTGTAATATAATACGTGGTCCAATTTAAAAATTATAGGTCAATATTAAGGTCCGATACCGTGCCGTTAGTTAACATAGAAAAATGTCTTTGAATTTTTAAAGCATTTTAGAACGCTTATTTCCTCATTTTAAGCTTCTCAGAACACTTTATTTCGCATAGGCATACATAGTAAACTTTAGGGTCACTCTGTGTACCCCCTAATTGACCTATAATTATTTCCTGTGGTAGGGTACACTATAACCCTGTAATATAATACGTGGTCCAATTTAAAAATTATAGGTCAATATTAAGGTCCGATACCGTGCCGTTAGTTAACATAGAAAAGTGTCTTCGTATTTTCTTGTTTTAATGCACTATTTAAAACATACATAGTGTACCCCCTAATTGACCTATAATTATTTCCTGTTGTAGGGTACACTATTACCCTGTAATATAATACCTGGTCCAATTGAAATATTATGGTTCCATATTAAGGTCTGATATCGCGCCTTGCGTTAGTTAACCATTGAAAGATGTCTTTGAATTTTTAAAGCATTTTAGAACGCTTATTTCTTCATTTTAAGCTTCTCAGAACACTCTATTTCGCATAGGCATACATAGTAAATTTTAGGGTCATGCTGTGTTCCACCTAATTGACCTATAATTATTTCCTGTGGTAAGGTACACTATTACCCTGTAATATAATACGTGGTACAATTTAAAAATTATAGGTCAATATTAAGGTCCGATACCGTGCCGTTAGTTAACATAGAAAAGTGTCTTCGTATTTCCTTGTTTTAATGCACTATTTAAAATATACATAGTGTACCCCCTAATTGACCTATAATTATTTCCTGTGGTAGGGTGCACTATTACCCTGTAATATAATACCTGGGCCAATTTAAATATTATGGGTCAATATTAAGGTCTGATATTGCGCCTTGCGCTAGTTAACCATTGAAAGATGTCTTTGAATTTTTAAAGCATTTTAGAACGCTTATTTCTTCATTTTAAGCTTCTCAGAACACTTTATTTCGCATAGGCATACATAGTAAAATTTAGGGTCACGCTGTGTACCCCCTAAATGACCTATAATTATTTCCTGTGGTAGGGCACACTATTACCCTGTAATATAATACGTGGTCCAATTTAAAAATTATAGGTCAATATTAAGGTCCGATACCGTGCCGTTAGTTAACATAGAAAAATGTCTTTGAATTTTTAAAGCATTTTAGAACGCTTATTTCCTCATTTTAAGCTTCTCAGAACACTTTATTTCGCATAGGCATACATAGTAAACTTTAGGGTCACTCTGTGTACCCCCTAATTGACCTATAATTATTTCCTGTGGTAGGGTACACTATAACCCTGTAATATAATACGTGGTCCAATTTAAAAATTATAGGTCAATATTAAGGTCCGATACCGTGCCGTTAGTTAACATAGAAAAGTGTCTTCGTATTTCCTTGTTTTAATGCACTATTTAAAATATACATAGTGTACCCCCTAATTGACCTATAATTATTTCCTGTGGAAGGGTACACTAATACCCTGTAATATAATACCTGGTCCAATTTAAATGTTATGGGTCAATATTAAGGTCTGATATTGCGCCTTGCGTTAGTTAACCATTGAAAGATGTCTTTGAATTTTTAAAGCATTTTAGAACGCTTATTTCTTCATTTTAAGCTTCTCAGGACATTCTATTTCGCATAGGCATACATAGTAAATTTTAGGGTCATGCTGTGTACCACCTAATTGACCTATAATTATTTCCTGTGGTAAGGTACACTATTACCCTGTAATATAATACGTGGTACAATTTAAAAATTATAGGTCAATATTAAGGTCCGATACCGTGCCGTTAGTTAACATAGAAAAGTGTCTTCGTATTTCCTTGTTTTAATGCACTATTTAAAATATACATAGTGTACCCCTAATTGACCTATAATTATTTCCTGTGGTAGGGTGCACTATTACCCTGTAATATAATACCTGGTCCAATTTAAATATTATGGGTCAATATTAAGGTCTGATATTGCGCCTTGCGCTAGTTAACCATTGAAAGATGTCTTTGAATTTTTAAAGCATTTTAGAACGCTTATTTCTTCATTTTAAGCTTCTCAGAACACTTTATTTCGCATAGGCATACATAGTAAAATTTAGGGTCACGCTGTGTACCCCCTAAATGACCTATAATTATTTCCTGTGGTAGGGCACACTATTACCCTGTAATATAATACGTGGTCCAATTTAAAAATTATAGGTCAATATTAAGGTCCGATACCGTGCCGTTAGTTAACATAGAAAAATGTCTTTGAATTTTTAAAGCATTTTAGAACGCTTATTTCCTCATTTTAAGCTTCTCAGAACACTTTATTTCGCATAGGCATACATAGTAAACTTTAGGGTCACTCTGTGTACCCCCTAATTGACCTATAATTATTTCCTGTGGTAGGGTACACTATAACCCTGTAATATAATACGTGGTCCAGTTTAAAAATTATAGGTCAATATTAAGGTCCGATACCGTGCCGTTAGTTAACATAGAAAAGTGTCTTCGTATTTCCTTGTTTTAATGCACTACTTAAAATATACATAGTGTACCCCCTAATTGACCTATAATTATTTCCTGTGGTAGGGTACACTATTACCCTGTAATATAATACCTGGTCCAATTGAAATATTATGGTTCCATATTAAGGTCTGATATCGCGCCTTGCGTTAGTTAACCATTGAAAGATGTCTTTGAATTTTTAAAGCATTTTAGAACGCTTATTTCTTCATTTTAAGCTTCTCAGAACACTTTATTTCGCATAGGCATACATAGTAAAATTTAGGGTCACGCTGTGTACCCCCTAAATGACCTATAATTATTTCCTGTGGTAGGGCACACTATTACCCTGTAATATAATACGTGGTCCAATTTAAAAATTATAGGTCAATATTAAGGTCCGATACCGTGCCGTTAGTTAACATAGAAAAATGTCTTTGAATTTTTAAAGCATTTTAGAACGTTTATTTCCTCATTTTAAGCTTCTCAGAACACTTTATTTCGCATAGGCATACATAGTAAACTTTAGGGTCACTCTGTGTACCCCCTAATTGACCTATAATTATTTCCTGTGGTAGGGTACACTATAACCCTGTAATATAATACGTGGTCCAGTTTAAAAATTATAGGTCAATATTAAGGTCCGATACCGTGCCGTTAGTAAACATAGAAAAGTGTCTTCGTATTTCCTTGTTTTAATGCACTATTTAAAATATACATAGTGTATCCCCTAATTGACCTATAATTATTTCCTGTGGTAGGGTACACTATTACCCTGTAATATAATACCTGGTCCAATTTAAATATTATGGGTCAATATTAAGGTCTGATATTGCGCCTTGCGTTAGTTAACCATTGAAAGATGTCTTTGAATTTTTAAAGCATTTTTGAACGCTTATTTCTTCATTTTAAGCATCTCAGAACACTCTATTTCGCATAGGCATACATAGTAAAATTTAGGGTCACGCTGTGTACCCCCTAAATGACCTATAATTATTTCCTGTGGTAGGGTACACTATTTCCCTGTAATATAATACGTGGTCCAATTTAAAAATTATAGGTCAATATTAAGGTCCGATACCGTGCCGTTAGTTAACATAGAAAAATGTCTTTGAATTTTTAAAGCATTTTAGAACGCTTATTTCCTCATTTTAAGCTTCTCAGAACACTTTATTTCGCATAGGCATACATAGTAAACTTTAGGGTCACTCTGTGTACCCCCTAATTGACCTATAATTATTTCCTGTGGTAGGGTACACTATAACCCTGTAATATAATACGTGGTCCAATTTAAAAATTATAGGTCAATATTAAGGTCCGATACCGTGCCGTTAGTTAACATAGAAAAGTGTCTTCGTATTTTCTTGTTTTAATGCACTATTTAAAACATACATAGTGTACCCCCTAATTGACCTATAATTATTTCCTGTTGTAGGGTACACTATTACCCTGTAATATAATACCTGGTCCAATTGAAATATTATGGTTCCATATTAAGGTCTGATATCGCGCCTTGCGTTAGTTAACCATTGAAAGATGTCTTTGAATTTTTAAAGCATTTTAGAACGCTTATTTCTTCATTTTAAGCTTCTCAGAACACTCTATTTCGCATAGGCATACATAGTAAATTTTAGGGTCATGCTGTGTTCCACCTAATTGACCTATAATTATTTCCTGTGGTAAGGTACACTATTACCCTGTAATATAATACGTGGTACAATTTAAAAATTATAGGTCAATATTAAGGTCCGATACCGTGCCGTTAGTTAACATAGAAAAGTGTCTTCGTATTTCCTTGTTTTAATGCACTATTTAAAATATACATAGTGTACCCCCTAATTGACCTATAATTATTTCCTGTGGTAGGGTGCACTATTACCCTGTAATATAATACCTGGGCCAATTTAAATATTATGGGTCAATATTAAGGTCTGATATTGCGCCTTGCGCTAGTTAACCATTGAAAGATGTCTTTGAATTTTTAAAGCATTTTAGAACGCTTATTTCTTCATTTTAAGCTTCTCAGAACACTTTATTTCGCATAGGCATACATAGTAAAATTTAGGGTCACGCTGTGTACCCCCTAAATGACCTATAATTATTTCCTGTGGTAGGGCACACTATTACCCTGTAATATAATACGTGGTCCAATTTAAAAATTATAGGTCAATATTAAGGTCCGATACCGTGCCGTTAGTTAACATAGAAAAATGTCTTTGAATTTTTAAAGCATTTTAGAACGCTTATTTCCTCATTTTAAGCTTCTCAGAACACTTTATTTCGCATAGGCATACATAGTAAACTTTAGGGTCACTCTGTGTACCCCCTAATTGACCTATAATTATTTCCTGTGGTAGGGTACACTATAACCCTGTAATATAATACGTGGTCCAATTTAAAAATTATAGGTCAATATTAAGGTCCGATACCGTGCCGTTAGTTAACATAGAAAAGTGTCTTCGTATTTCCTTGTTTTAATGCACTATTTAAAATATACATAGTGTACCCCCTAATTGACCTATAATTATTTCCTGTGGAAGGGTACACTAATACCCTGTAATATAATACCTGGTCCAATTTAAATGTTATGGGTCAATATTAAGGTCTGATATTGCGCCTTGCGTTAGTTAACCATTGAAAGATGTCTTTGAATTTTTAAAGCATTTTAGAACGCTTATTTCTTCATTTTAAGCTTCTCAGGACATTCTATTTCGCATAGGCATACATAGTAAATTTTAGGGTCATGCTGTGTACCACCTAATTGACCTATAATTATTTCCTGTGGTAAGGTACACTATTACCCTGTAATATAATACGTGGTACAATTTAAAAATTATAGGTCAATATTAAGGTCCGATACCGTGCCGTTAGTTAACATAGAAAAGTGTCTTCGTATTTCCTTGTTTTAATGCACTATTTAAAATATACATAGTGTACCCCTAATTGACCTATAATTATTTCCTGTGGTAGGGTGCACTATTACCCTGTAATATAATACCTGGTCCAATTTAAATATTATGGGTCAATATTAAGGTCTGATATTGCGCCTTGCGCTAGTTAACCATTGAAAGATGTCTTTGAATTTTTAAAGCATTTTAGAACGCTTATTTCTTCATTTTAAGCTTCTCAGAACACTTTATTTCGCATAGGCATACATAGTAAAATTTAGGGTCACGCTGTGTACCCCCTAAATGACCTATAATTATTTCCTGTGGTAGGGCACACTATTACCCTGTAATATAATACGTGGTCCAATTTAAAAATTATAGGTCAATATTAAGGTCCGATACCGTGCCGTTAGTTAACATAGAAAAATGTCTTTGAATTTTTAAAGCATTTTAGAACGCTTATTTCCTCATTTTAAGCTTCTCAGAACACTTTATTTCGCATAGGCATACATAGTAAACTTTAGGGTCACTCTGTGTACCCCCTAATTGACCTATAATTATTTCCTGTGGTAGGGTACACTATAACCCTGTAATATAATACGTGGTCCAGTTTAAAAATTATAGGTCAATATTAAGGTCCGATACCGTGCCGTTAGTTAACATAGAAAAGTGTCTTCGTATTTCCTTGTTTTAATGCACTATTTAAAATATACATAGTGTACCCCTAATTGACCTATAATTATTTCCTGTGGTAGGGTGCACTATTACCCTGTAATATAATACCTGGTCCAATTTAAATATTATGGGTCAATATTAAGGTCTGATATTGCGCCTTGCGCTAGTTAACCATTGAAAGATGTCTTTGAATTTTTAAAGCATTTTAGAACGCTTATTTCTTCATTTTAAGCTTCTCAGAACACTTTATTTCGCATAGGCATACATAGTAAAATTTAGGGTCACGCTGTGTACCCCCTAAATGACCTATAATTATTTCCTGTGGTAGGGCACACTATTACCCTGTAATATAATACGTGGTCCAATTTAAAAATTATAGGTCAATATTAAGGTCCGATACCGTGCCGTTAGTTAACATAGAAAAATGTCTTTGAATTTTTAAAGCATTTTAGAACGCTTATTTCCTCATTTTAAGCTTCTCAGAACACTTTATTTCGCATAGGCATACATAGTAAACTTTAGGGTCACTCTGTGTACCCCCTAATTGACCTATAATTATTTCCTGTGGTAGGGTACACTATAACCCTGTAATATAATACGTGGTCCAATTTAAAAATTATAGGTCAATATTAAGGTCCGATACCGTGCCGTTAGTTAACATAGAAAAGTGTCTTCGTATTTCCTTGTTTTAATGCACTATTTAAAATATACATAGTATACCCCCTAATTGACCTATAATTATTTCCTGTGGAAGGGTACACTAATACCCTGTAATATAATACCTGGTCCAATTTAAATGTTATGGGTCAATATTAAGGTCTGATATTGCGCCTTGCGTTAGTTAACCATTGAAAGATGTCTTTGAATTTTTAAAGCATTTTAGAACGCTTATTTCTTCATTTTAAGCTTCTCAGAACATTCTATTTCGCATAGGCATACATAGTAAATTTTAGGGTCATGCTGTGTACCACCTAATTGACCTATAATTATTTCCTGTGGTAAGGTACACTATTACCCTGTAATATAATACGTGGTACAATTTAAAAATTATAGGTCAATATTAAGGTCCGATACCGTGCCGTTAGTTAACATAGAAAAGTGTCTTCGTATTTCCTTGTTTTAATGCACTATTTAAAATATACATAGTGTACCCCTAATTGACCTATAATTATTTCCTGTGGTAGGGTGCACTATTACCCTGTAATATAATACCTGGTCCAATTTAAATATTATGGGTCAATATTAAGGTCTGATATTGCGCCTTGCGCTAGTTAACCATTGAAAGATGTCTTTGAATTTTTAAAGCATTTTAGAACGCTTATTTCTTCATTTTAAGCTTCTCAGAACACTTTATTTCGCATAGGCATACATAGTAAAATTTAGGGTCACGCTGTGTACCCCCTAAATGACCTATAATTATTTCCTGTGGTAGGGCACACTATTACCCTGTAGTATAATACGTGGTCCAATTTAAAAATTATAGGTCAATATTAAGGTCCGATACCGTGCCGTTAGTTAACATAGAAAAATGTCTTTGAATTTTTAAAGCATTTTAGAACGCTTATTTCCTCATTTTAAGCTTCTCAGAACACTTTATTTCGCATAGGCATACATAGTAAACTTTAGGGTCACTCTGTGTACCCCCTAATTGACCTATAATTATTTCCTGTGGTAGGGTACACTATAACCCTGTAATATAATACGTGGTCCAGTTTAAAAATTATAGGTCAATATTAAGGTCCGATACCGTGCCGTTAGTAAACATAGAAAAGTGTCTTCGTATTTCCTTGTTTTAATGCACTATTTAAAATATACATAGTGTATCCCCTAATTGACCTATAATTATTTCCTGTGGTAGGGTACACTATTACCCTGTAATATAATACCTGGTCCAATTTAAATATTATGGGTCAATATTAAGGTCTGATATTGCGCCTTGCGTTAGTTAACCATTGAAAGATGTCTTTGAATTTTTAAAGCATTTTTGAACGCTTATTTCTTCATTTTAAGCATCTCAGAACACTCTATTTCGCATAGGCATACATAGTAAAATTTAGGGTCACGCTGTGTACCCCCTAAATGACCTATAATTATTTCCTGTGGTAGGGTACACTATTTCCCTGTAATATAATACGTGGTCCAATTTAAAAATTATAGGTCAATATTAAGGTCCGATACCGTGCCGTTAGTTAACATAGAAAAATGTCTTTGAATTTTTAAAGCATTTTAGAACGCTTATTTCCTCATTTTAAGCTTCTCAGAACACTTTATTTCGCATAGGCATACATAGTAAACTTTAGGGTCACTCTGTGTACCCCCTAATTGACCTATAATTATTTCCTGTGGTAGGGTACACTATAACCCTGTAATATAATACGTGGTCCAATTTAAAAATTATAGGTCAATATTAAGGTCCGATACCGTGCCGTTAGTTAACATAGAAAAGTGTCTTCGTATTTTCTTGTTTTAATGCACTATTTAAAACATACATAGTGTACCCCCTAATTGACCTATAATTATTTCCTGTTGTAGGGTACACTATTACCCTGTAATATAATACCTGGTCCAATTGAAATATTATGGTTCCATATTAAGGTCTGATATCGCGCCTTGCGTTAGTTAACCATTGAAAGATGTCTTTGAATTTTTAAAGCATTTTAGAACGCTTATTTCTTCATTTTAAGCTTCTCAGAACACTCTATTTCGCATAGGCATACATAGTAAATTTTAGGGTCATGCTGTGTTCCACCTAATTGACCTATAATTATTTCCTGTGGTAAGGTACACTATTACCCTGTAATATAATACGTGGTACAATTTAAAAATTATAGGTCAATATTAAGGTCCGATACCGTGCCGTTAGTTAACATAGAAAAGTGTCTTCGTATTTCCTTGTTTTAATGCACTATTTAAAATATACATAGTGTACCCCCTAATTGACCTATAATTATTTCCTGTGGTAGGGTGCACTATTACCCTGTAATATAATACCTGGGCCAATTTAAATATTATGGGTCAATATTAAGGTCTGATATTGCGCCTTGCGCTAGTTAACCATTGAAAGATGTCTTTGAATTTTTAAAGCATTTTAGAACGCTTATTTCTTCATTTTAAGCTTCTCAGAACACTTTATTTCGCATAGGCATACATAGTAAAATTTAGGGTCACGCTGTGTACCCCCTAAATGACCTATAATTATTTCCTGTGGTAGGGCGCACTATTACCCTGTAATATAATACGTGGTCCAATTTAAAAATTATAGGTCAATATTAAGATCCGATACCGTGCCGTTAGTTAACATAGAAAAATGTCTTTGAATTTTTAAAGCATTTTAGAACGCTTATTTCCTCATTTTAAGCTTCTCAGAACACTTTATTTCGCATAGGCATACATAGTAAACTTTAGAGTCACTCTGTGTACCCCCTAATTGACCTATAATTATTTCCTGTGGTAGGGTACACTATAACCCTGTAATATAATACGTGGTACAATTTAAAAATTATAGGTCAATATTAAGGTCCGATACCGTGCCGTTAGTTAACATAGAAAAGTGTCTTCGTATTTCCTTGTTTTAATGCACTATTTAAAATATACATAGTGTACCCCTAATTGACCTATAATTATTTCCTGTGGTAGGGTGCACTATTACCCTGTAATATAATACCTGGTCCAATTTAAATATTATGGGTCAATATTAAGGTCTGATATTGCGCCTTGCGCTAGTTAACCATTGAAAGATGTCTTTGAATTTTTAAAGCATTTTAGAACGCTTATTTCTTCATTTTAAGCTTCTCAGAACACTTTATTTCGCATAGGCATACATAGTAAAATTTAGGGTCACGCTGTGTACCCCCTAAATGACCTATAATTATTTCCTGTGGTAGGGCACACTATTACCCTGTAATATAATACGTGGTCCAATTTAAAAATTATAGGTCAATATTAAGGTCCGATACCGTGCCGTTAGTTAACATAGAAAAATGTCTTTGAATTTTTAAAGCATTTTAGAACGCTTATTTCCTCATTTTAAGCTTCTCAGAACACTTTATTTCGCATAGGCATACATAGTAAACTTTAGGGTCACTCTGTGTACCCCCTAATTGACCTATAATTATTTCCTGTGGTAGGGTACACTATAACCCTGTAATATAATACGTGGTCCAGTTTAAAAATTATAGGTCAATATTAAGGTCCGATACCGTGCCGTTAGTTAACATAGAAAAGTGTCTTCGTATTTCCTTGTTTTAATGCACTATTTAAAACATACATAGTGTATCCCCTAATTGACCTATAATTATTTCCTGTGGTAGGGTACACTATTACCCTGTAATATAATACCTGGTCCAATTTAAATATTATGGGTCAATATTAAGGTCTGATATTGCGCCTTGCGTTAGTTAACCATTGAAAGATGTCTTTGAATTTTTAAAGCATTTTTGAACACTTATTTCTTCATTTTAAGCATCTCAGAACACTCTATTTCGCATAGGCATACATAGTAAAATTTAGGGTCACGCTGTGTACCCCCTAAATGACCTATAATTATTTCCTGTGGTAGGGTGCACTATTTCCCTGTAATATAATACGTGGTCCAATTTAAAAATTATAGGTCAATATTAAGGTCCGATAACGTGCCGTTAGTTAACATAGAAAAATGTCTTTGAATTTTTAAAGCATTTTAGAACGCTAATTTCCTCATTTTAAGCTTCTCAGAATACTTTATTTCGCATAGGCATACATAGTAAACTTTAGGGTCACTCTGTGTACCCCCTAATTGACCTATAATTATTTCCTGTGGTAGGGTACACTATAACCCTGTAATATAATACGTGGTCCAATTTAAAAATTATAGGTCAATATTAAGGTCCGATACCGTGCCGTTAGTTAACATAGAAAAGTGTCTTCGTATTTTCTTGTTTTAATGCACTATTTAAAACATACATAGTGTACCCCCTAATTGACCTATAATTATTTCCTGTTGTAGGGTACACTATTACCCTGTAATATAATACCTGGTCCAATTGAAATATTATGGTTCCATATTAAGGTCTGATATCGCGCCTTGCGTTAGTTAACCATTGAAAGATGTCTTTGAATTTTTAAAGCATTTTAGAACGCTTATTTCTTCATTTTAAGCTTCTCAGAACACTCTATTTCGCATAGGCATACATAGTAAATTTTAGGGTCATGCTGTGTACCACCTAATTGACCTATAATTATTTCCTGTGGTAAGGTACACTATTACCCTGTAATATAATACGTGGTACAATTTAAAAATTATAGGTCAATATTAAGGTCCGATACCGTGCCGTTAGTTAACATAGAAAAGTGTCTTCGTATTTCCTTGTTTTAATGCACTATTTAAAATATACATAGTGTAAACCCTAATTGACCTATAATTATTTCCTGTGGTAGGGTGCACTATTACCCTGTAATACAATACCTTGTTCAATTTAAATATTATGGGTCAATATTAAGGTTTGATATTGCGCCTTGCGTTAGTTAACCATTGAAAGATGTCTTTGAATTTTTAAAGCATTTTAGAACGCTTATTTCTTCATTTTAAGCTTCTCAGAACACTTTATTTCGCATAGGCATACATAGTAAACTTTAGGGTCACGCTGTGTACCCCCTAATTGACCTATAATTATTTCCTGTGGTAGGGTACACTATTACCCTGTAATATAATAGGTGGTCCAATTTAAAAATTATAGGTCAATATTAAGGTCCGATACCGTGCCGTTAGTTAGCATAGAAAAATGTCTTTGAATTTTAAAAGCATTTTAGAACGCTTATTTCCTCATTTTAAGCTTCTCAGAACACTTTATTTCGCATAGGCATACATAGTAAACTTTAGGGTCACACTGTGTACCCCCTAATTGACCTATAATTATTTCCTGTGGTAGGGTACACTATTACCCTGTAATAAAATACGTGGTCCAATTTAAAAATTATGGGTCAATATTAAGGTCCGATACCGTGCCGTTAGTTAACATAGAAAAGTGTCTTCGTATTTCCTTGTTTTAATGCACAATTTAAAATATACATAGTGTACCCCCTAATTGACCTATAATTATTTCCTGTGGTAGGGTACACTATTACCCTGTAATATAATACCTGGTCCAATTTAAATATTATGGGTCAATATTAAGGTCTGATATTGCGCCTTGCGCTAGTTAACCATTGAAAGATGTCTTTGAATTTTTAAAGCATTTTAGAACGCTTATTTCTTCATTTTAAGCTTCTCAGAACACTTTATTTCGCATAGGCATACATAGTAAAATTTAGGGTCACGCTGTGTACCCCCTAAATGACCTATAATTATTTCCTGTGGTAGGGCACACTATTACCCTGTAATATAATACGTGGTCCAATTTAAAAATTATAGGTCAATATTAAGGTCCGATACCGTGCCGTTAGTTAACATAGAAAAATGTCTTTGAATTTTTAAAGCATTTTAGAACGCTTATTTCCTCATTTTAAGCTTCTCAGAACACTTTATTTCGCATAGGCATACATAGTAAACTTTAGGGTCACTCTGTGTACCCCCTAATTGACCTATAATTATTTCCTGTGGTAGGGTACACTATAACCCTGTAATATAATACGTGGTCCAGTTTAAAAATTATAGGTCAATATTAAGGTCCGATACCGTGCCGTTAGTTAACATAGAAAAGTGTCTTCGTATTTCCTTGTTTTAATGCACTATTTAAAATATACATAGTGTATCCCCTAATTGACCTATAATTATTTCCTGTGGTAGGGTACACTATTACCCTGTAATATAATACCTGGTCCAATTTAAATATTATGGGTCAATATTAAGGTCTGATATTGCGCCTTGCGTTAGTTAACCATTGAAAGATGTCTTTGAATTTTTAAAGCATTTTTGAACGCTTATTTCTTCATTTTAAGCATCTCAGAACACTCTATTTCGCATAGGCATACATAGTAAAATTTAGGGTCACGCTGTGTACCCCCTAAATGACCTATAATTATTTCCTGTGGTAGGGTACACTATTTCCCTGTAATATAATACGTGGTCCAATTTAAAAATTATAGGTCAATATTAAGGTCCGATACCGTGCCGTTAGTTAACATAGAAAAGTGTCTTCGTATTTCCTTGTTTTAATGCACTATTTAAAATATACATAGTGTACCCCTAATTGACCTATAATTATTTCCTGTGGTAGGGTGCACTATTACCCTGTAATATAATACCTGGTCCAATTTAAATATTATGGGTCAATATTAAGGTCTGATATTGCGCCTTGCGCTAGTTAACCATTGAAAGATGTCTTTGAATTTTTAAAGCATTTTAGAACGCTTATTTCTTCATTTTAAGCTTCTCAGAACACTTTATTTCGCATAGGCATACATAGTAAAATTTAGGGTCACGCTGTGTACCCCCTAAATGACCTATAATTATTTCCTGTGGTAGGGCACACTATTACCCTGTAATATAATACGTGGTCCAATTTAAAAATTATAGGTCAATATTAAGGTCCGATACCGTGCCGTTAGTTAACATAGAAAAATGTCTTTGAATTTTTAAAGCATTTTAGAACGCTTATTTCCTCATTTTAAGCTTCTCAGAACACTTTATTTCGCATAGGCATACATAGTAAACTTTAGGGTCACTCTGTGTACCCCCTAATTGACCTATAATTATTTCCTGTGGTAGGGTACACTATAACCCTGTAATATAATACGTGGTCCAGTTTAAAAATTATAGGTCAATATTAAGGTCCGATACCGTGCCGTTAGTTAACATAGAAAAGTGTCTTCGTATTTCCTTGTTTTAATGCACTATTTAAAATATACATAGTGTATCCCCTAATTGACCTATAATTATTTCCTGTGGTAGGGTACACTATTACCCTGTAATATAATACCTGGTCCAATTTAAATATTATGGGTCAATATTAAGGTCTGATATTGCGCCTTGCGTTAGTTAACCATTGAAAGATGTCTTTGAATTTTTAAAGCATTTTTGAACACTTATTTCTTCATTTTAAGCATCTCAGAACACTCTATTTCGCATAGGCATACATAGTAAAATTTAGGGTCACGCTGTGTACCCCCTAAATGACCTATAATTATTTCCTGTGGTAGGGTGCACTATTTCCCTGTAATATAATACGTGGTCCAATTTAAAAATTATAGGTCAATATTAAGGTCCGATAACGTGCCGTTAGTTAACATAGAAAAATGTCTTTGAATTTTTAAAGCATTTTAGAACGCTAATTTCCTCATTTTAAGCTTCTCAGAATACTTTATTTCGCATAGGCATACATAGTAAACTTTAGGGTCACTCTGTGTACCCCCTAATTGACCTATAATTATTTCCTGTGGTAGGGTACACTATAACCCTGTAATATAATACGTGGTCCAATTTAAAAATTATAGGTCAATATTAAGGTCCGATACCGTGCCGTTAGATAACATAGAAAAGTGTCTTCGTATTTTCTTGTTTTAATGCACTATTTAAAACATACATAGTGTACCCCCTAATTGACCTATAATTATTTCCTGTTGTAGGGTACACTATTACCCTGTAATATAATACCTGGTCCAATTGAAATATTATGGTTCCATATTAAGGTCTGATATCGCGCCTTGCGTTAGTTAACCATTGAAAGATGTCTTTGAATTTTTAAAGCATTTTAGAACGCTTATTTCTTCATTTTAAGCTTCTCAGAACACTCTATTTCGCATAGGCATACATAGTAAATTTTAGGGTCATGCTGTGTACCACCTAATTGACCTATAATTATTTCCTGTGGTAAGGTACACTATTACCCTGTAATATAATACGTGGTACAATTTAAAAATTATAGGTCAATATTAAGGTCCGATACCGTGCCGTTAGTTAACATAGAAAAGTGTCTTCGTATTTCCTTGTTTTAATGCACTATTTAAAATATACATAGTGTAAACCCTAATTGACCTATAATTATTTCCTGTGGTAGGGTGCACTATTACCCTGTAATATAATACCTGGTCCAATTTAAATATTATGGGTCAATATTAAGGTCTGATATTGCGCCTTGCGCTAGTTAACCATTGAAAGATGTCTTTGAATTTTTAAAGCATTTTAGAACGCTTATTTCTTCATTTTAAGCTTCTCAGAACACTTTATTTCGCATAGGCATACATAGTAAAATTTAGGGTCACGCTGTGTACCCCCTAAATGACCTATAATTATTTCCTGTGGTAGGGTACATTATTACCCTGTAATATAATACGTGGTCCAATTTAAAAATTATAGGTCAATATTAAGGTCCGATACCGTGCCGTTAGTTAACATAGAAAAATGTCTTTGAATTTTTAAAGCATTTTAGAACGCTTATTTCCTCATTTTAAGCATCTCAGAACACTTTATTTCGCATAGGCATACATAGTAAAATTTAGGGTCACGCTGTGTACCCCCTAAATGACCTATAATTAATTCCTGTGGTAGGGTACACTATTACCCTGTAATATAACACGTGGTCCAATGTAAAAATTATAGGTCAATATTAAGTTCCGATACCGTGCCGTTAGTTAACATTGAAAAATGTCTTCGTATTTCCTTGTTTTAATGCACTATTTAAAATATACATAGTGTACCCCCTAATTGACCTATAATTATTTCCTGTGGTAGGGTACACTATTACCCTGTAATACAATACCTTGTTCAATTTAAATATTATGGGTCAATATTAAGGTTTGATATTGCGCCTTGCGTTAGTTAACCATTGAAAGATGTCTTTGAATTTTTAAAGCATTTTAGAACGCTTATTTCTTCATTTTAAGCTTCTCAGAACACTTTATTTCGCATAGGCATACATAGTAAACTTTAGGGTCACGCTGTGTACCCCCTAATTGACCTATAATTATTTCCTGTGGTAGGGTACACTATTACCCTGTAATATAATAGGTGGTCCAATTTAAAAATTATAGGTCAATATTAAGGTCCGATACCGTGCCGTTAGTTAGCATAGAAAAATGTCTTTGAATTTTAAAAGCATTTTAGAACGCTTATTTCCTCATTTTAAGCTTCTCAGAACACTTTATTTCGCATAGGCATACATAGTAAACTTTAGGGTCACACTGAGTACCCCCTAATTGACCTATAATTATTTCCTGTGGTAGGGTACACTATTACCCTGTAATATAATACGTGGTCCAATTTAAAAATTATGGGTCAATATTAAGGTCCGATACCGTGCCGTTAGTTAACATAGAAAAGTGTCTTCGTATTTCCTTGTTTTAATGCACAATTTAAAATATACATAGTGTACCCCCTAATTGACCTATAATTATTTCCTGTGGTAGGGTACACTATTACCCTGTAATATAATACCTGGTCCAATTTAAATATTATGGGTCAATATTAAGGTATGATATTGCGCCTTGCGCTAGTTAACCATTGAAAGATGTCTTTGAATTTTTAAAGCATTTTAGAACGCTTATTTCTTCATTTTAAGCTTCTCAGAACACTTTATTTCGCATAGGCATACATAGTAAAATTTAGGGTCACGCTGTGTACCCCCTAAATGACCTATAATTATTTCCTGTGGTAGGGCACACTATTACCCTGTAATATAATACGTGGTCCAATTTAAAAATTATAGGTCAATATTAAGGTCCGATACCGTGCCGTTAGTTAACATAGAAAAATGTCTTTGAATTTTTAAAGCATTTTAGAACGCTTATTTCCTCATTTTAAGCTTCTCAGAACACTTTATTTCGCATAGGCATACATAGTAAACTTTAGGGTCACTCTGTGTACCCCCTAATTGACCTATAATTATTTCCTGTGGTAGGGTACACTATAACCCTGTAATATAATACGTGGTCCAGTTTAAAAATTATAGGTCAATATTAAGGTCCGATACCGTGCCGTTAGTTAACATAGAAAAGTGTCTTCGTATTTCCTTGTTTTAATGCACTATTTAAAATATACATAGTGTATCCCCTAATTGACCTATAATTATTTCCTGTGGTAGGGTACACTATTACCCTGTAATATAATACCTGGTCCAATTTAAATATTATGGGTCAATATTAAGGTCTGATATTGCGCCTTGCGCTAGTTAACCATTGAAAGATGTCTTTGAATTTTTAAAGCATTTTAGAACGCTTATTTCTTCATTTTAAGCTTCTCAGAACACTTTATTTCGCATAGGCATACATAGTAAAATTTAGGGTCACGCTGTGTACCCCCTAAATGACCTATAATTATTTCCTGTGGTAGGGTACATTATTACCCTGTAATATAATACGTGGTCCAATTTAAAAATTATAGGTCAATATTAAGGTCCGATACCGTGCCGTTAGTTAACATAGAAAAATGTCTTTGAATTTTTAAAGCATTTTAGAACGCTTATTTCCTCATTTTAAGCATCTCAGAACACTTTATTTCGCATAGGCATACATAGTAAAATTTAGGGTCACGCTGTGTACCCCCTAAATGACCTATAATTAATTCCTGTGGTAGGGTACACTATTACCCTGTAATATAACACGTGGTCCAATGTAAAAATTATAGGTCAATATTAAGTTCCGATACCGTGCCGTTAGTTAACATTGAAAAATGTCTTCGTATTTCCTTGTTTTAATGCACTATTTAAAATATACATAGTGTACCCCCTAATTGACCTATAATTATTTCCTGTGGTAGGGTACACTATTACCCTGTAATACAATACCTTGTTCAATTTAAATATTATGGGTCAATATTAAGGTTTGATATTGCGCCTTGCGTTAGTTAACCATTGAAAGATGTCTTTGAATTTTTAAAGCATTTTAGAACGCTTATTTCTTCATTTTAAGCTTCTCAGAACACTTTATTTCGCATAGGCATACATAGTAAACTTTAGGGTCACGCTGTGTACCCCCTAATTGACCTATAATTATTTCCTGTGGTAGGGTACACTATTACCCTGTAATATAATAGGTGGTCCAATTTAAAAATTATAGGTCAATATTAAGGTCCGATACCGTGCCGTTAGTTAGCATAGAAAAATGTCTTTGAATTTTAAAAGCATTTTAGAACGCTTATTTCCTCATTTTAAGCTTCTCAGAACACTTTATTTCGCATAGGCATACATAGTAAACTTTAGGGTCACACTGAGTACCCCCTAATTGACCTATAATTATTTCCTGTGGTAGGGTACACTATTACCCTGTAATATAATACGTGGTCCAATTTAAAAATTATGGGTCAATATTAAGGTCCGATACCGTGCCGTTAGTTAACATAGAAAAGTGTCTTCGTATTTCCTTGTTTTAATGCACAATTTAAAATATACATAGTGTACCCCCTAATTGACCTATAATTATTTCCTGTGGTAGGGTACACTATTACCCTGTAATATAATACCTGGTCCAATTTAAATATTATGGGTCAATATTAAGGTCTGATATTGCGTCTTGCGCTAGTTAACCATTGAAAGATGTCTTTGAATTTTTAAAGCATTTTAGAACGCTTATTTCTTCATTTTAAGCTTCTCAGAACACTTTATTTCGCATAGGCATACATAGTAAAATTTAGGGTCACGCTGTGTACCCCCTAAATGACCTATAATTATTTCCTGTGGTAGGGCACACTATTACCCTGTAATATAATACGTGGTCCAATTTAAAAATTATAGGTCAATATTAAGGTCCGATACCGTGCCGTTAGTTAACATAGAAAAATGTCTTTGAATTTTTAAAGCATTTTAGAACGCTTATTTCCTCATTTTAAGCTTCTCAGAACACTTTATTTCGCATAGGCATACATAGTAAACTTTAGGGTCACTCTGTGTACCCCCTAATTGACCTATAATTATTTCCTGTGGTAGGGTACACTATAACCCTGTAATATAATACGTGGTCCAGTTTAAAAATTATAGGTCAATATTAAGGTCCGATACCGTGCCGTTAGTTAACATAGAAAAGTGTCTTCGTATTTCCTTGTTTTAATGCACTATTTAAAATATACATAGTGTATCCCCTAATTGACCTATAATTATTTCCTGTGGTAGGGTACACTATTACCCTGTAATATAATACCTGGTCCAATTTAAATATTATGGGTCAATATTAAGGTCTGATATTGCGCCTTGCGTTAGTTAACCATTGAAAGATGTCTTTGAATTTTTAAAGCATTTTTGAACGCTTATTTCTTCATTTTAAGCATCTCAGAACACTCTATTTCGCATAGGCATACATAGTAAAATTTAGGGTCACGCTGTGTACCCCCTAAATGACCTATAATTATTTCCTGTGGTAGGGTACACTATTTCCCTGTAATATAATACGTGGTCCAATTTAAAAATTATAGGTCAATATTAACCTTCCGTTAGTCGCGCGCACCTCACAGGTGCATCCCTACTGCATTTCCACCTCCTTTGCCGTCAATAGATTTTTCCGGGGGTCGAGCCTAATGTTATGTTCCTAACTTTGGATTACTCAAATGTCCGTGTAAAACCGACCTTAGAACATGTCGATGGAGAGTTGGAACCGCTCAAATCACCCCTCTGGTGCAGCGCGACCATTGACGCAAGTATTATGGATATAATATTTTTATGAATTAAATATATATATTTTATCTCATTTTCTGTCCTTCTCAACGTAGCAGGTATAAATGGTCAAGTTATATACACAGAAAATGGTTACGGAGTAAAAAACCGCAGAACCTTCTTGCGTCAATTGGTTGAACATCTTGTGATGGAGGAAGAGATCCGACGCGGGAGCAAGAAAAATTTATCTTCGGTACTTCGCTAAATAAATTTTTTGATATTTATCTCTGTAAAGAGTCTTAAATTGGTAACAATTAACTATTTAAACTAGACTAAATTTCATTTGGCTTTCAAAAAATCAGAAACACCTCATAGGTGCAACGCGATTAACCATGTCGGAAACAAGTGCGCGACTAACGGAAGGTTAAGGTCCGATACCGTGCCGTTAGTTAACATAGAAAAATGTCTTTGAATTTTTAAAGCATTTTAGAACGCTTATTTCCTCATTTTAAGCTTCTCAGAACACTTTATTTCGCATAGGCATACATAGTAAACTTTAGGGTCACTCTGTGTACCCCCTAATTGACCTATAATTATTTCCTGTGGTAGGGCACACTATAACCCTGTAATATAATACGTGGTCCAATTTAAAAATTATAGGTCAATATTAAGGTCCGATACCGTGCCGTTAGTTAACATAGAAAAGTGTCTTCGTATTTTCTTGTTTTAATGCACTATTTAAAACATACATAGTGTACCCCCTAATTGACCTATAATTATTTCCTGTTGTAGGGTACACTATTACCCTGTAATATAATACCTGGTCCAATTGAAATATTATGGTTCCATATTAAGGTCTGATATCGCGCCTTGCGTTAGTTAACCATTGAAAGATGTCTTTGAATTTTTAAAGCATTTTAGAACGCTTATTTCTTCATTTTAAGCTTCTCAGAACACTCTATTTCGCATAGGCATACATAGTAAGTTTTAGGGTCATGCTGTGTACCACCTAATTGACCTATAATTATTTCCTGTGGTAAGGTACACTATTACCCTGTAATATAATACGTGGTACAATTTAAAAATTATAGGTCAATATTAAGGTCCGATACCGTGCCGTTAGTTAACATAGAAAAGTGTCTTCGTATTTCCTTGTTTTAATGCACTATTTAAAATATACATAGTGTACCCCCTAATTGACCTATAATTATTTCCTGTGGTAGGGTGCACTATTACCCTGTAATATAATACCTGGTCCAATTTAAATATTATGGGTCAATATTAAGGTCTGATATTGCGCCTTGCGCTAGTTAACCATTGAAAGATGTCTTTGAATTTTTAAAGCATTTTAGAACCCTTTTTTCTTCATTTTAAGCTTCTCAGAACACTTTATTTCGCATAGGCATACATAGTAAAATTTAGGGTCACGCTGTGTACCCCCTAAATGACCTATAATTATTTCCTGTGGTAGGGCACACTATTACCCTGTAATATAATACGTGGTCCAATTTAAAAATTATAGGTCAATATTAAGGTCCGATACCGTGCCGTTAGTTAGCATAGAAAAATGTCTTTGAATTTTTAAAGCATTTTAGAACGCTTATTTCCTCATTTTAAGCTTCTCAGAACACTTCATTTCGCATAGGCATACATAGAAAACTTTAGGGTCACTCTGCGTACCCCCTAATTGACCTATAATTATTTCCTGTGGTAGGGTACACTATAACCCTGTAATATAATACGTGGTCCAATTTAAAAATTATAGGTCAATATTAAGGTCCGATACCGTGCCGTTAGTTAACATAGAAAAGTGTCTTCGTATTTTCTTGTTTTAATGCACTATTTAAAACATACATAGTGTACCCCCTAATTGACCTATAATTATTTCCTGTTGTAGGGTACACTATTACCCTGTAATATAATACCTGGTCCAATTGAAATATTATGGTTCCATATTAAGGTCTGATATCGCGCCTTGCGTTAGTTAACCATTGAAAGATGTCTTTGAATTTTTAAAGCATTTTAGAACGCTTTTTTCTTCATTTTAAGCTTCTCAGAACACTCTATTTCGCATAGGCATACATAGTAAATTTTAGGGTCATGCTGTGTTCCACCTAATTGACCTATAATTATTTCCTGTGGTAAGGTACACTATTACCCTGTAATATAATACGTGGTACAATTTAAAAATTATAGGTCAATATTAAGGTCCGATACCGTGCCGTTAGTTAACATAGAAAAGTGTCTTCGTATTTCCTTGTTTTAATGCACTATTTAAAATATACATAGTGTACCCCCTAATTGACCTATAATTATTTCCTGTGGTAGGGTGCACTATTACCCTGTAATATAATACCTGGGCCAATTTAAATATTATGGGTCAATATTAAGGTCTGATATTGCGCCTTGCGCTAGTTAACCATTGAAAGATGTCTTTGAATTTTTAAAGCATTTTAGAACGCTTATTTCTTCATTTTAAGCTTCTCAGAACACTTTATTTCGCATAGGCATACATAGTAAAATTTAGGGTCACGCTGTGTACCCCCTAAATGACCTATAATTATTTCCTGTGGTAGGGCACACTATTACCCTGTAATATAATACGTGGTCCAATTTAAAAATTATAGGTCAATATTAAGATCCGATACCGTGCCGTTAGTTAACATAGAAAAATGTCTTTGAATTTTTAAAGCATTTTAGAACGCTTATTTCCTCATTTTAAGCTTCTCAGAACACTTTATTTCACATAGGCATACATAGTAAACTTTAGAGTCACTCTGTGTACCTCCTAATTGACCTATAATTATTTCCTGTGGTAGGGTACACTATAACCCTGTAATATAATACGTGGTCCAATTTAAAAATTATAGGTCAATATTAAGGTCCGATACCGTGCAATTAGTTAACATAGAAAAGTGTCTTCGTATTTCATGCACTATTTAAAATATACATAGTGTACCCCCTAATTGACCTATAATTATTTCCTGTGGAAGGGTACACTAATACCCTGTAATATAATACCTGGTCCAATTTAAATGTTATGGGTCAATATTAAGGTCTGATATTGCGCCTTGCGTTAGTTAACCATTGAAAGATGTCTTTGAATTTTTAAAGCATTTTAGAACGCTTATTTCTTCATTTTAAGCTTCTCAGAACATTCTATTTCGCATAGGCATACATAGTAAATTTTAGGGTCATGCTGTGTACCACCTAATTGACCTATAATTATTTCCTGTGGTAAGGTACACTATTACCCTGTAATATAATACGTGGTACAATTTAAAAATTATAGGTCAATATTAAGGTCCGATACCGTGCCGTTAGTTAACATAGAAAAGTGTCTTCGTATTTCCTTGTTTTAATGCACTATTTAAAATATACATAGTGTACCCCTAATTGACCTATAATTATTTCCTGTGGTAGGGTGCACTATTACCCTGTAATATAATACCTGGTCCAATTTAAATATTATGGGTCAATATTAAGGTCTGATATTGCGCCTTGCGCTAGTTAACCATTGAAAGATGTCTTTGAATTTTTAAAGCATTTTAGAACGCTTATTTCTTCATTTTAAGCTTCTCAGAACACTTTATTTCGCATAGGCATACATAGTAAAATTTAGGGTCACGCTGTGTACCCCCTAAATGACCTATAATTATTTCCTGTGGTAGGGCACACTATTACCCTGTAATATAATACGTGGTCCAATTTAAAAATTATAGGTCAATATTAAGGTCCGATACCGTGCCGTTAGTTAACATAGAAAAATGTCTTTGAATTTTTAAAGCATTTTAGAACGCTTATTTCCTCATTTTAAGCTTCTCAGAACACTTTATTTCGCATAGGCATACATAGTAAACTTTAGGGTCACTCTGTGTACCCCCTAATTGACCTATAATTATTTCCTGTGGTAGGGTACACTATAACCCTGTAATATAATACGTGGTCCAGTTTAAAAATTATAGGTCAATATTAAGGTCCGATACCGTGCCGTTAGTTAACATAGAAAAGTGTCTTCGTATTTCCTTGTTTTAATGCACTATTTAAAATATACATAGTGTATCCCCTAATTGACCTATAATTATTTCCTGTGGTAGGGTACACTATTACCCTGTAATATAATACCTGGTCCAATTTAAATATTATGGGTCAATATTAAGGTCTGATATTGCGCCTTGCGTTAGTTAACATAGAAAAATGTCTTTGAATTTTTAAAGCATTTTAGAACGCTTATTTCCTCATTTTAAGCTTCTCAGAACACTTTATTTCGCAATGGCATACATAGTAAACTTTAGGGTCACTCTGTGTACCCCCTAATTGACCTATAATTATTTCCTGTGGTAGGGTACACTATAACCCTGTAATATAATACGTGGTCCAATTTAAAAATTATAGGTCAATATTAAGGTCCGATACCGTGCCGTTAGTTAACATAGAAAAGTGTCTTCGTATTTTCTTGTTTTAATGCACTATTTAAAACATACATAGTGTACCCCCTAATTGACCTATAATTATTTCCTGTTGTAGGGTACACTATTACCCTGTAATATAATACCTGGTCCAATTGAAATATTATGGTTCCATATTAAGGTCTGATATCGCGCCTTGCGTTAGTTAACCATTGAAAGATGTCTTTGAATTTTTAAAGCATTTTAGAACGCTTATTTCTTCATTTTAAGCTTCTCAGAACACTCTATTTCGCATAGGCATACATAGTAAATTTTAGGGTCATGCTGTGTACCACCTAATTGACCTATAATTATTTCCTGTGGTAAGGTACACTATTACCCTGTAATATAATACGTGGTACAATTTAAAAATTATAGGTCAATATTAAGGACCGATACCGTGCCGTTAGTTAACATAGAAAAGTGTCTTCGTATTTCCTTGTTTTAATGCACTATTTAAAATATACATAGTGTACCCCCTAATTGACCTATAATTATTTCCTGTGGTAGGGTGCACTATTACCCTGTAATATAATACCTGGTCCAATTTAAATATTATGGGTCAATATTAAGGTCTGATATTGCGCCTTGCGCTAGTTAACCATTGAAAGATGTCTTTGAATTTTTAAAGCATTTTAGAACGCTTATTTCTTCATTTTAAGCTTCTCAGAACACTTTATTTCGCATAGGCATACATAGTAAAATTTAGGGTCACGCTGTGTACCCCCTAAATGACCTATAATTATTTCCTGTGGTAGGGTACATTATTACCCTGTAATATAATACGTGGTCCAATTTAAAAATTATAGGTCAATATTAAGGTCCGATACCGTGCCGTTAGTTAACATAGAAAAATGTCTTTGAATTTTTAAAGCATTTTAGAACGCTTATTTCCTCATTTTAAGCTTCTCAGAACACTTTATTTCGCATAGGCATACATAGTAAAATTTAGGGTCACGCTGTGTACCCCCTAAATGACCTATAATTAATTCCTGTGGTAGGGTACACTATTACCCTGTAATATAATACGTGGTCCAATTTAAAAATTATGGGTCAATATTAAGGTCCGATACCGTGCCGTTAGTTAACATAGAAAAGTGTCTTCGTATTTCCTTGTTTTAATGCACAATTTAAAATATACATAGTGTACCCCCTAATTGACCTATAATTATTTCCTGTGGTAGGGTACACTATTACCCTGTAATATAATACCTGGTCCAATTTAAATATTATGGGCCAATATTAAGGTCTGATATTGCGCCTTGCGCTAGTTAACCATTGAAAGATGTCTTTGAATTTTTAAAGCATTTTAGAACGCTTATTTCTTCATTTTAAGCTTCTCAGAACACTTTATTTCGCATAGGCATACATAGTAAAATTTAGGGTCACGCTGTGTACCCCCTAAATGACCTATAATTATTTCCTGTGGTAGGGCACACTATTACCCTGTAATATAATACGTGGTCCAATTTAAAAATTATAGGTCAATATTAAGGTCCGATACCGTGCCGTTAGTTAACATAGAAAAATGTCTTTGAATTTTTAAAGCATTTTAGAACGCTTATTTCCTCATTTTAAGCTTCTCAGAACACTTTATTTCGCATAGGCATACATAGTAAACTTTAGGGTCACTCTGTGTACCCCCTAATTGACCTATAATTATTTCCTGTGGTAGGGTACACTATAACCCTGTAATATAATACGTGGTCCAATTTAAAAATTATAGGTCAATATTAAGGTCCGATACCGTGCCGTTAGTTAACATAGAAAAGTGTCTTCGTATTTTCTTCTTTTAATGCACTATTTAAAACATACATAGTGTACCCCCTAATTGACCTATAATTATTTCCTGTTGTAGGGTACACTATTACCCTGTAATATAATACCTGGTCCAATTGAAATATTATGGTTCCATATTAAGGTCTGATATCGCGCCTTGCGTTAGTTAACCATTGAAAGATGTCTTTGAATTTTTAAAGCATTTTAGAACGCTTATTTCTTCATTTTAAGCTTCTCAGAACACTCTATTTCGCATAGGCATACATAGTAAGTTTTAGGGTCATGCTGTGTACCACCTAATTGACCTATAATTATTTCCTGTGGTAAGGTACACTATTACCCTGTAATATAATACGTGGTACAATTTAAAAATTATAGGTCAATATTAAGGTCCGATACCGTGCCGTTAGTTAACATAGAAAAGTGTCTTCGTATTTCCTTGTTTTAATGCACTATTTAAAATATACATAGTGTACCCCCTAATTGACCTATAATTATTTCCTGTGGTAGGGTGCACTATTACCCTGTAATATAATACCTGGTCCAATTTAAATATTATGGGTCAATATTAAGGTCTGATATTGCGCCTTGCGCTAGTTAACCATTGAAACATGTCTTTGAATTTTTAAAGCATTTTAGAACCCTTATTTCTTCATTTTAAGCTTCTCAGAACACTTTATTTCGCATAGGCATACATAGTAAAATTTAGGGTCACGCTGTGTACCCCCTAAATGACCTATAATTATTTCCTGTGGTAGGGCACACTATTACCCTGTAATATAATACGTGGTCCAATTTAAAAATTATAGGTCAATATTAAGGTCCGATACCGTGCCGTTAGTTAGCATAGAAAAATGTCTTTGAATTTTTAAAGCATTTTAGAACGCTTATTTCCTCATTTTAAGCTTCTCAGAACACTTCATTTCGCATAGGCATACATAGAAAACTTTAGGGTCACTCTGCGTACCCCCTAATTGACCTATAATTATTTCCTGTGGTAGGGTACACTATAACCCTGTAATATAATACGTGGACCAATTTAAAAATTATAGGTCAATATTAAGGTCCGATACCGTGCCGTTAGTTAACATAGAAAAGTGTCTTCGTGTTTTCTTGTTTTAATGCACTATTTAAAACATACATAGTGTACCCCCTAATTGACCTATAATTATTTCCTGTTGTAGGGTACACTATTACCCTGTAATATAATACCTGGTCCAATTGAAATATTATGGTTCCATATTAAGGTCTGATATCGCGCCTTGCGTTAGTTAACCATTGAAAGATGTCTTTGAATTTTTAAAGCATTTTAGAACGCTTATTTCTTCATTTTAAGCTTCTCAGAACACTCTATTTCGCATAGGCATACATAGTAAATTTTAGGGTCATGCTGTGTACCACCTAATTGACCTATAATTATTTCCTGTGGTAAGGTACACTATTACCCTGTAATATAATACGTGGTACAATTTAAAAATTATAGGTCAATATTAAGGTCCGATACCGTGCCGTTAGTTAACATAGAAAAGTGTCTTCGTATTTCCTTGTTTTAATGCACTATTTAAAATATACATAGTGTACCCCCTAATTGACCTATAATTATTTCCTGTGGTAGGGTGCACTATTACCCTGTAATATAATACCTGGGCCAATTTAAATATTATGGGTCAATATTAAGGTCTGATATTGCGCCTTGCGCTAGTTAACCATTGAAAGATGTCTTTGAATTTTTAAAGCATTTTAGAACGCTTATTTCTTCATTTTAAGCTTCTCAGAACACTTTATTTCGCATAGGCATACATAGTAAAATTTAGGGTCACGCTGTGTACCCCCTAAATGACCTATAATTATTTCCTGTGGTAGGGCACACTATTACCCTGTAATATAATACGTGGTCCAATTTAAAAATTATAGGTCAATATTAAGATCCGATACCGTGCCGTTAGTTAACATAGAAAAATGTCTTTGAATTTTTAAAGCATTTTAGAACGCTTATTTCCTCATTTTAAGCTTCTCAGAACACTTTATTTCGCATAGGCATACATAGTAAACTTTAGGGTCACTCTGTGTACCCCCTAATTGACCTATAATTATTTCCTGTGGTAGGGTACACTATAACCCTGTAATATAATACGTGGTCCAATTTAAAAATTATAGGTCAATATTAAGGTCCGATACCGTGCCGTTAGTTAACATAGAAAAGTGTCTTCGTATTTCCTTGTTTTAATGCACTATTTAAAATATACATAGTGTACCCCCTAATTGACCTATAATTATTTCCTGTGGAAGGGTACACTAATACCCTGTAATATAATACCTGGTCCAATTTAAATGTTATGGGTCAATATTAAGGTCTGATATTGCGCCTTGCGTTAGTTAACCATTGAAAGATGTCTTTGAATTTTTAAAGCATTTTAGAACGCTTATTTCTTCATTTTAAGCTTCTCAGAACATTCTATTTCGCATAGGCATACATAGTAAATTTTAGGGTCATGCTGTGTACCACCTAATTGACCTATAATTATTTCCTGTGGTAAGGTACACTATTACCCTGTAATATAATACGTGGTACAATTTAAAAATTATAGGTCAATATTAAGGTCCGATACCGTGCCGTTAGTTAACATAGAAAAGTGTCTTCGTATTTCCTTGTTTTAATGCACTATTTAAAATATACATAGTGTACCCCTAATTGACCTATAATTATTTCCTGTGGTAGGGTGCACTATTACCCTGTAATATAATACCTGGTCCAATTTAAATATTATGGGTCAATATTAAGGTCTGATATTGCGCCTTGCGCTAGTTAACCATTGAAAGATGTCTTTGAATTTTTAAAGCATTTTAGAACGCTTATTTCTTCATTTTAAGCTTCTCAGAACACTTTATTTCGCATAGGCATACATAGTAAAATTTAGGGTCACGCTGTGTACCCCCTAAATGACCTATAATTATTTCCTGTGGTAGGGCACACTATTACCCTATAATATAATACGTGGTCCAATTTAAAAATTATAGGTCAATATTAAGGTCCGATACCGTGCCGTTAGTTAACATAGAAAAATGTCTTTGAATTTTTAAAGCATTTTAGAACGCTTATTTCCTCATTTTAAGCTTCTCAGAACACTTTATTTCGCATAGGCATACATAGTAAACTTTAGGGTCACTCTGTGTACCCCCTAATTGACCTATAATTATTTCCTGTGGTAGGGTACACTATAACCCTGTAATATAATACGTGGTCCAGTTTAAAAATTATAGGTCAATATTAAGGTCCGATACCGTGCCGTTAGTTAACATAGAAAAGTGTCTTCGTATTTCCTTGTTTTAATGCACTATTTAAAATATACATAGTGTATCCCCTAATTGACCTATAATTATTTCCTGTGGTAGGGTACACTATTACCCTGTAATATAATACCTGGTCCAATTTAAATATTATGGGTCAATATTAAGGTCTGATATTGCGCCTTGCGTTAGTTAACCATTGAAAGATGTCTTTGAATTTTTAAAGCATTTTTGAACGCTTATTTCTTCATTTTAAGCATCTCAGAACACTCTATTTCGCATAGGCATACATAGTAAAATTTAGGGTCACGCTGTGTACCCCCTAAATGACCTATAATTATTTCCTGTGGTAGGGTACACTATTTCCCTGTAATATAATACGTGGTCCAATTTAAAAATTATAGGTCAATATTAAGGTCCGATACCGTGCCGTTAGTTAACATAGAAAAATGTCTTTGAATTTTTAAAGCATTTTAGAACGCTTATTTCCTCATTTTAAGCTTCTCAGAACACTTTATTTCGCATAGGCATACATAGTAAACTTTAGGGTCACTCTGTGTACCCCCTAATTGACCTATAATTATTTCCTGTGGTAGGGTACACTATAACCCTGTAATATAATACGTGGTCCAATTTAAAAATTATAGGTCAATATTAAGGTCCGATACCGTGCCGTTAGTTAACATAGAAAAGTGTCTTCGTATTTTCTTGTTTTAATGCACTATTTAAAACATACATAGTGTACCCCCTAATTGACCTATAATTATTTCCTGTTGTAGGGTACACTATTACCCTGTAATATAATACCTGGTCCAATTGAAATATTATGGTTCCATATTAAGGTCTGATATCGCGCCTTGCGTTAGTTAACCATTGAAAGATGTCTTTGAATTTTTAAAGCATTTTAGAACGCTTATTTCTTCATTTTAAGCTTCTCAGAACACTCTATTTCGCATAGGCATACATAGTAAATTTTAGGGTCATGCTGTGTACCACCTAATTGACCTATAATTATTTCCTGTGGTAAGGTACACTATTACCCTGTAATATAATACGTGGTACAATTTAAAAATTATAGGTCAATATTAAGGTCCGATACCGTGCCGTTAGTTAACATAGAAAAGTGTCTTCGTATTTCCTTGTTTTAATGCACTATTTAAAATATACATAGTGTACCCCCTAATTGACCTATAATTATTTCCTGTGGTAGGGTGCACTATTACCCTGTAATATAATACCTGGTCCAATTTAAATATTATGGGTCAATATTAAGGTCTGATATTGCGCCTTGCGCTAGTTAACCATTGAAAGATGTCTTTGAATTTTTAAAGCATTTTAGAACGCTTATTTCTTCATTTTAAGCTTCTCAGAACACTTTATTTCGCATAGGCATACATAGTAAAATTTAGGGTCTCGCTGTGTACCCCCTAAATGACCTATAATTATTTCCTGTGGTAGGGTACATTATTACCCTGTAATATAATACGTGGTCCAATTTAAAAATTATAGGTCAATATTAAGGTCCGATACCGTGCCGTTAGTTAACATAGAAAAATGTCTTTGAATTTTTAAAGCATTTTAGAACGCTTATTTCCTCATTTTAAGCTTCTCAGAACACTTTATTTCGCATAGGCATACATAGTAAAATTTAGGGTCACGCTGTGTACCCCCTAAATGACCTATAATTAATTCCTGTGGTAGGGTACACCATTACCCTGTAATATAATACGTGGTTCAATGTAAAAATTATAGGTCAATATTAAGTTCCGATACCGTGCCGTTAGTTAACATTGAAAAATGTCTTCGTATTTCCTTGTTTTAATGCACTATTTAAAATATACATAGTGTACCCCCTAATTGACCTATAATTATTTCCTGTGGTAGGGTACACTATTACCCTGTAATACAATACCTTGTTCAATTTAAATATTATGGGTCAATATTAAGGTTTGATATTGCGCCTTGCGTTAGTTAACCATTGAAAGATGTCTTTGAATTTTTAAAGCATTTTAGAACGCTTATTTCTTCATTTTAAGCTTCTCAGAACACTTTATTTTGCATAGGCATACATAGTAAACTTTAGGGTCACGCTGTGTACCCCCTAATTGACCTATAATTATTTCCTGTGGTAGGGTACACTATTACCCTGTAATATAATAGGTGGTCCAATTTAAAAATTATAGGTCAATATTAAGGTCCGATACCGTGCCGTTAGTTAGCATAGAAAAATGTCTTTGAATTTTAAAAGCATTTTAGAACGCTTATTTCCTCATTTTAAGCTTCTCAGAACACTTTATTTCGCATAGGCATACATAGTAAACTTTAGGGTCACACTGTGTACCCCCTAATTGACCTATAATTATTTCCTGTGGTAGGGTACACTATTACCCTGTAATATAATACGTGGTCCAATTTAAAAATTATGGGTCAATATTAAGGTCCGATACCGTGCCGTTAGTTAACATAGAAAAGTGTCTTCGTATTTCCTTGTTTTAATGCACAATTTAAAATATACATAGTGTACCCCCTAATTGACCTATAATTATTTCCTGTGGTAGGGTACACTATTACCCTGTAATATAATACCTGGTCCAATTTAAATATTATGGGTCAATATTAAGGTCTGATATTGCGCCTTGCGCTTGTTAACCATTGAAAGATGTCTTTGAATTTTTAAAGCATTTTAGAACGCTTATTTCTTCATTTTAAGCTTCTCAGAACACTCTATTTCGCATAAGCATACATAGTAAAATTTAGGGTCACGCTGTGTACCCCCTAAATGACCTATAAATATTTCCTGTGGTAGGGTACACTATTACCCTGTAATATAATACGTAGTCCAATTTAAAAATTATAGGTCAATATTAAGGTCCGATACCGTGCCCTTAGTTAGCATAGAAAAATGTCTTTGAATTTTTAAAGCATTTTAGAACGCTTATTTCCTCATTTTAAGCTTCTCAGAACACTTTATTTCGCATAGGCATACATAGTAAACTTTAGGGTCACTCTGCGTACCCCCTAATTGACCTATAATTATTTCCTGTGGTAGGGTACACTATAACCCTGTAATATAATACGTGGTCCAATTTAAAAATTATAGGTCAATATTAAGGTCCGATACCGTGCCGTTAGTTAACATAGAAAAGTGTCTTCGTATTTCCTTGTTTTAATGCACTATTTAAAATATACATAGTGTACCCCCTAATTGACCTATAATTATTTCCTGTGGAAGGGTACACTAATACCCTGTAATATAATACCTGGTCCAACATAAATGTTATGGGTCAATATTAAGGTCTGATATTGCGCCTTGCGTTAGTTAACCATTGAAAGATGTCTTTGAATTTTAAAAGCATTTTAGAACGCTTATTTCCTCATTTTAAGCTTCTCAGAACACTTTATTTCGCATAGGCATACATAGTAAACTTTAGGGTCACACTGTGTACCCCCTAATTGACCTATAATTATTTCCTGTGGTAGGGTACACTATAACCCTGTAATATAATACGTGGACCAATTTAAAAATTATAGGTCAATATTAAGGTCCGATACCGTGCCGTTAGTTAACATAGAAAAGTGTCTTCGTATTTTCTTGTTTTAATGCACTATTTAAAACATACATAGTGTACCCCCTAATTGACCTATAATTATTTCCTGTTGTAGGGTACACTATTACCCTGTAATATAATACCTGGTCCAATTGAAATATTATGGTTCCATATTAAGGTCTGATATCGCGCCTTGCGTTAGTTAACCATTGAAAGATGTCTTTGAATTTTTAAAGCATTTTAGAACGCTTATTTCTTCATTTTAAGCTTCTCAGAACACTCTATTTCGCATAGGCATACATAGTAAATTTTAGGGTCATGCTGTGTACCACCTAATTGACCTATAATTATTTCCTGTGGTAAGGTACACTATTACCCTGTAATATAATACGTGGTACAATTTAAAAATTATAGGTCAATATTAAGGTCCGATACCGTGCCGTTAGTTAACATAGAAAAGTGTCTTCGTATTTCCTTGTTTTAATGCACTATTTAAAATATACATAGTGTACCCCCTAATTGACCTATAATTATTTCCTGTGGTAGGGTGCACTATTACCCTGTAATATAATACCTGGGCCAATTTAAATATTATGGGTCAATATTAAGGTCTGATATTGCGCCTTGCGCTAGTTAACCATTGAAAGATGTCTTTGAATTTTTAAAGCATTTTAGAACGCTTATTTCTTCATTTTAAGCTTCTCAGAACACTTTATTTCGCATAGGCATACATAGTAAAATTTAGGGTCACGCTGTGTACCCCCTAAATGACCTATAATTATTTCCTGTGGTAGGGCACACTATTACCCTGTAATATAATACGTGGTCCAATTTAAAAATTATAGGTCAATATTAAGATCCGATACCGTGCCGTTAGTTAACATAGAAAAATGTCTTTGAATTTTTAAAGCATTTTAGAACGCTTATTTCCTCATTTTAAGCTTCTCAGAACACTTTATTTCGCATAGGCATACATAGTAAACTTTAGGGTCACTCTGTGTACCCCCTAATTGACCTATAATTATTTCCTGTGGTAGGGTACACTATAACCCTGTAATATAATACGTGGTCCAATTTAATTATTATAGGTCAATATTAAGGTCCGATACCGTGCCGTTAGTTAACATAGAAAAGTGTCTTCGTATTTCCTTGTTTTAATGCACTATTTAAAATATACATAGTGTACCCCCTAATTGACCTATAATTATTTCCTGTGGAAGGGTACACTAATACCCTGTAATATAATACCTGGTCCAATTTAAATGTTATGGGTCAATATTAAGGTCTGATATTGCGCCTTGCGTTAGTTAACCATTGAAAGATGTCTTTGAATTTTTAAAGCATTTTAGAACGCTTATTTCTTCATTTTAAGCTTCTCAGAACATTCTATTTCGCATAGGCATACATAGTAAATTTTAGGGTCATGCTGTGTACCACCTAATTGACCTATAATTATTTCCTGTGGTAAGGTACACTATTACCCTGTAATATAATACGTGGTACAATTTAAAAATTATAGGTCAATATTAAGGTCCGATACCGTGCCGTTAGTTAACATAGAAAAGTCTCTTCGTATTTCCTTGTTTTAAAGCACTATTTAAAATATACATAGTGTACCCCTAATTGACCTATAATTATTTCCTGTGGTAGGGTGCACTATTACCCTGTAATATAATACCTGGTCCAATTTAAATATTATGGGTCAATATTAAGGTCTGATATTGCGCCTTGCGCTAGTTAACCATTGAAAGATGTCTTTGAATTTTTAAAGCATTTTAGAACGCTTATTTCTTCATTTTAAGCTTCTCAGAACACTTTATTTCGCATAGGCATACATAGTAAAATTTAGGGTCACGCTGTGTACCCCCTAAATGACCTATAATTATTTCCTGTGGTAGGGCACACTATTACCCTGTAATATAATACGTGGTCCAATTTAAAAATTATAGGTCAATATTAAGGTCCGATACCGTGCCGTTAGTTAACATAGAAAAATGTCTTTGAATTTTTAAAGCATTTTAGAACGCTTATTTCCTCATTTTAAGCTTCTCAGAACACTTTATTTCGCATAGGCATACATAGTAAACTTTAGGGTCACTCTGTGTACCCCCTAATTGACCTATAATTATTTCCTGTGGTAGGGTACACTATAACCCTGTAATATAATACGTGGTCCAGTTTAAAAATTATAGGTCAATATTAAGGTCCGATACCGTGCCGTTAGTTAACATAGAAAAGTGTCTTCGTATTTCCTTGTTTTAATGCACTATTTAAAATATACATAGTGTATCCCCTAATTGACCTATAATTATTTCCTGTGGTAGGGTACACTATTACCCTGTAATATAATACCTGGTCCAATTTAAATATTATGGGTCAATATTAAGGTCTGATATCGCGCCTTGCGTTAGTTAACCATTGAAAGATGTCTTTGAATTTTTAAAGCATTTTAGAACGCTTATTTCTTCATTTTAAGCTTCTCAGAACACTCTATTTCGCATAGGCATACATAGTAAATTTTAGGGTCATGCTGTGTACCACCTAATTGACCTATAATTATTTCCTGTGGTAAGGTACACTATTACCCTGTAATATAATACGTGGTACAATTTAAAAATTATAGGTCAATATTAAGGTCCGATACCGTGCCGTTAGTTAACATAGAAAAGTGTCTTCGTATTTCCTTGTTTTAATGCACTATTTAAAATATACATAGTGTACCCCCTAATTGACCTATAATTATTTCCTGTGGTAGGGTGCACTATTACCCTGTAATATAATACCTGGTCCAATTTAAATATTATGGGTCAATATTAAGGTCTGATATTGCGCCTTGCGCTAGTTAACCATTGAAAGATGTCTTTGAATTTTTAAAGCATTTTCGAACGCTTATTTCTTCATTTTAAGCTTCTCAGAACACTTTATTTCGCATAGGCATACATAGTAAAATTTAGGGTCTCGCTGTGTACCCCCTAAATGACCTATAATTATTTCCTGTGGTAGGGTACATTATTACCCTGTAATATAATACGTGGTCCAATTTAAAAATTATAGGTCAATATTAAGGTCCGATACCGTGCCGTTAGTTAACATAGAAAAATGTCTTTGAATTTTTAAAGCATTTTAGAACGCTTATTTCCTCATTTTAAGCTTCTCAGAACACTTTATTTCGCATAGGCATACATAGTAAAATTTAGGGTCACGCTGTGTACCCCCTAAATGACCTATAATTAATTCCTGTGGTAGGGTACACCATTACCCTGTAATATAATACGTGGTTCAATGTAAAAATTATAGGTCAATATTAAGTTCCGATACCGTGCCGTTAGTTAACATTGAAAAATGTCTTCGTATTTCCTTGTTTTAATGCACTATTTAAAATATACATAGTGTACCCCCTAATTGACCTATAATTATTTCCTGTGGTAGGGTACACTATTACCCTGTAATACAATACCTTGTTCAATTTAAATATTATGGGTCAATATTAAGGTTTGATATTGCGCCTTGCGTTAGTTAACCATTGAAAGATGTCTTTGAATTTTTAAAGCATTTTAGAACGCTTATTTCTTCATTTTAAGCTTCTCAGAACACTTTATTTCGCATAGGCATACATAGTAAACTTTAGGGTCACGCTGTGTACCCCCTAATTGACCTATAATTATTTCCTGTGGTAGGGTACACTATTACCCTGTAATATAATAGGTGGTCCAATTTAAAAATTATAGGTCAATATTAAGGTCCGATACCGTGCCGTTAGTTAGCATAGAAAAATGTCTTTGAATTTTAAAAGCATTTTAGAACGCTTATTTCCTCATTTTAAGCTTCTCAGAACACTTTATTTCGCATAGGCATACATAGTAAACTTTAGGGTCACACTGTGTACCCCCTAATTGACCTATAATTATTTCCTGTGGTAGGGTACACTATTACCCTGTAATATAATACGTGGTCCAATTTAAAAATTATGGGTCAATATTAAGGTCCGATACCGTGCCGTTAGTTAACATAGAAAAGTGTCTTCGTATTTCCTTGTTTTAATGCACAATTTAAAATATACATAGTGTACCCCCTAATTGACCTATAATTATTTCCTGTGGTAGGGTACACTATTACCCTGTAATATAATACCTGGTCCAATTTAAATATTATGGGTCAATATTAAGGTCTGATATTGCGCCTTGCGCTTGTTAACCATTGAAAGATGTCTTTGAATTTTTAAAGCATTTTAGAACGCTTATTTCTTCATTTTAAGCTTCTCAGAACACTCTATTTCGCATAAGCATACATAGTAAAATTTAGGGTCACGCTGTGTACCCCCTAAATGACCTATAAATATTTCCTGTGGTAGGGTACACTATTACCCTGTAATATAATACGTGGTCCAATTTAAAAATTATAGGTCAATATTAAGGTCCGATACCGTGCCCTTAGTTAGCATAGAAAAATGTCTTTGAATTTTTAAAGCATTTTAGAACGCTTATTTCCTCATTTTAAGCTTCTCAGAACACTTTATTTCGCATAGGCATACATAGTAAACTTTAGGGTCACTCTGCGTACCCCCTAATTGACCTATAATTATTTCCTGTGGTAGGGTACACTATAACCCTGTAATATAATACGTGGTCCAATTTAAAAATTATAGGTCAATATTAAGGTCCGATACCGTGCCGTTTGTTAACATAGAAAAGTGTCTTCGTATTTCCTTGTTTTAATGCACTATTTAAAATATACATAGTGTACCCCCTAATTGACCTATAATTATTTCCTGTGGAAGGGTACACTAATACCCTGTAATATAATACCTGGTCCAACATAAATGTTATGGGTCAATATTAAGGTCTGATATTGCGCCTTGCGTTAGTTAACCATTGAAAGATGTCTTTGAATTTTTAAAGCATTTTAGAACGCTTATTTCTTCTATTTAAGCTACTCAGAACACTCTATTTCGCATAGGCATACATAGTAAATTTTAGGGTCATGCTGTGTACCACCTAATTGACCTATAATTATTTCCTGTGGTAAGGTACACTATTACCCTGTAATATAATTCGTGGTACAATTTAAAAATTATAGGTCAATATTAAGGTCCGATACCGTGCCGTTAGTTAACATAGAAAAGTGTCTTCGTATTTCCTTGTTTTAATGCACTATTTAAAATATACATAGTGTATCCCCTAATTGACCTATAATTATTTCCTGTGGTAGGGTACACTATTACCCTGTAATATAATACCTGGTCCAATTTAAATATTATGGGTCAATATTAAGGTCTGATATTGCGCCTTGCGTTAGTTAACCATTGAAAGATGTCTTTGAATTTTTAAAGCATTTTTGAACGCTTATTTCTTCATTTTAAGCATCTCAGAACACTCTATTTCGCATAGGCATACATAGTAAAATTTAGGGTCACGCTGTGTACCCCCTAAATGACCTATAATTATTTCCTGTGGTAGGGTACACTATTTCCCTGTAATATAATACGTGGTCCAATTTAAAAATTATAGGTCAATATTAAGGTCCGATACCGTGCCGTTAGTTAACATAGAAAAATGTCTTTGAATTTTTAAAGCATTTTAGAACGCTTATTTCCTCATTTTAAGCTTCTCAGAACACTTTATTTCGCATAGGCATACATAGTAAACTTTAGGGTCACTCTGTGTACCCCCTAATTGACCTATAATTATTTCCTGTGGTAGGGTACACTATAACCCTGTAATATAATACGTGGTCCAATTTAAAAATTATAGGTCAATATTAAGGTCCGATACCGTGCCGTTAGTTAACATAGAAAACTGTCTTCGTATTTTCTTGTTTTAATGCACTATTTAAAACATACATAGTGTACCCCCTAATTGACCTATAATTATTTCCTGTTGTAGGGTACACTATTACCCTGTAATATAATACCTGGTCCAATTGAAATATTATGGTTCCATATTAAGGTCTGATATCGCGCCTTGCGTTAGTTAACCATTGAAAGATGTCTTTGAATTTTTAAAGCATTTTAGAACGCTTATTTCTTCATTTTAAGCTTCTCAGAACACTCTATTTCGCATAGGCATACATAGTAAGTTTTAGGGTCATGCTGTGTACCACCTAATTGACCTATAATTATTTCCTGTGGTAAGGTACACTATTACCCTGTAATATATTACGTGGTACAATTTAAAAATTATAGGTCAATATTAAGGTCCGATACCGTGCCGTTAGTTAACATAGAAAAGTGTCTTCGTATTTCCTTGTTTTAATGCACTATTTAAAATATACATAGTGTACCCCCTAATTGACCTATAATTATTTCCTGTGGTAGGGTGCACTATTACCCTGTAATATAATACCTGGTCCAATTTAAATATTATGGGTCAATATTAAGGTCTGATATTGCGCCTTGCGCTAGTTAACCATTGAAAGATGTCTTTGAATTTTTAAAGCATTTTAGAACGCTTATTTCTTCATTTTAAGCTTCTCAGAACACTTTATTTCGCATAGGCATACATAGTAAAATTTAGGGTCACGCTGTGTACCCCCTAAATGACCTATAATTATTTCCTGTGGTAGGGTACATTATTACCCTGTAATATAATACGTGGTCCAATTTAAAAATTATAGGTCAATATTAAGGTCCGATACCGTGCCGTTAGTTAACATAGAAAAATGTCTTTGAATTTTTAAAGCATTTTAGAACGCTTATTTCCTCATTTTAAGCTTCTCAGAACACTTTATTTCGCATAGGCATACATAGTAAAATTTAGGGTCACGCTGTGTACCCCCTAAATGACCTATAATTAATTCCTGTGGTAGGGTACACTATTACCCTGTAATATAATACGTGGTCCAATGTAAAAATTATAGGTCAATATTAAGTTCCGATACCGTGCCGTTAGTTAACATTGAAAAATGTCTTCGTATTTCCTTGTTTTAATGCACTATTTAAAATATACATAGTGTACCCCCTAATTGACCTATAATTATTTCCTGTGGTAGGGTACACTATTACCCTGTAATACAATACCTTGTTCAATTTAAATATTATGGGTCAATATTAAGGTTTGATATTGCGCCTTGCGTTAGTTAACCATTGAAAGATGTCTTTGAATTTTTAAAGCATTTTAGAACGCTTATTTCTTTATTTTAAGCTTCTCAGAACACTTTATTTCGCATAGGCATACATAGTAAACTTTAGGGTCATGCTGTGTACCCCCTAATTGACCTATAATTATTTCCTGTGGTAGGGTACACTATTACCCTGTAATATAATAGGTGGTCCAATTTAAAAATTATAGGTCAATATTAAGGTCCGATACCGTGCCGTTAGTTAGCATAGAAAAATGTCTTTGAATTTTAAAAGCATTTTAGAACGCTTATTTCCTCATTTTAAGCTTCTCAGAACACTTTATTTCGCATAGGCATACATAGTAAACTTTAGGGTCACACTGTGTACCCCCTAATTGACCTATAATTATTTCCTGTGGTAGGGTACACTATTACCCTGTAATATAATACGTGGTCCAATTTAAAAATTATGGGTCAATATTAAGGTCCGATACCGTGCCGTTAGTTAACATAGAAAAGTGTCTTCGTATTTCCTTGTTTTAATGCACAATTTAAAATATACATAGTGTACCCCCTAATTGACCTATAATTATTTCCTGTGGTAGGGTACACTATTACCCTGTAATATAATACCTGGTCCAATTTAAATATTATGGGTCAATATTAAGGTCTGATATTGCGCCTTGCGCTAGTTAACCATTGAAAGATGTCTTTGAATTTTTAAAGCATTTTAGAACGCTTATTTCTTCATTTTAAGCTTCTCAGAACACTCTATTTCGCATAAGCATACATAGTAAAATTTAGGGTCACGCTGCGTACCCCCTAAATGACCTATAAATATTTCCTGTGGTAGGGTACACTATTACCCTGTAATATAATACGTGGTCCAATTTAAAAATTATAGGTCAATATTAAGGTCCGATACCGTGCCGTTAGTTAGCATAGAAAAATGTCTTTGAATTTTTAAAGCATTTTAGAACGCTTATTTCCTCATTTTAAGCTTCTCAGAACACTTTATTTCGCATAGGCATACATAGTAAACTTTAGGGTCACTCTGCGTACCCCCTAATTGACCTATAATTATTTCCTGTGGTAGGGTACACTATAACCCTGTAATATAATACGTGGTCCAATTTAAAAATTATAGGTCAATATTAAGGCCCGATACCGTGCCGTTAGTTAACATAGAAAAGTGTCTTCGTATTTCCTTGTTTTAATGCACTATTTAAAATATACATAGTGTACCCCCTAATTGACCTATAATTATTTCCTGTGGAAGGGTACACTAATACCCTGTAATATAATACCTGGTCCAATTTAAATGTTATGGGTCAATATTAAGGTCTGATATTGCGCCTTGCGTTAGTTAACCATTGAAAGATGTCTTTGAATTTTTAAAGCATTTTAGAACGCTTATTTCTTCATTTTAAGCTTCTCAGAACACTCTATTTCGCATAGGCATACATAGTAAATTTTAGGGTCATGCTGTGTACCACCTAATTGACCTATAATTATTTCCTGTGGTAAGGTACACTATTACCCTGTAATATAATACATGGTACAATTTAAAAATTATAGGTCAATATTAAGGTCCGATACCGTGCCGTTAGTTAACATAGAAAAGTGTCTTCGTATTTCCTTGTTTTAATGCACTATTTAAAATATACATAGTGTACCCCTAATTGACCTATAATTATTTCCTGTGGTAGGGTGCACTATTACCCTGTAATATAATACCTGGTCCAATTTAAATATTATGGGTCAATATTAAGGTCTGATATTGCGCCTTGCGCTAGTTAACCATTGAAAGATGTCTTTGAATTTTTAAAGCATTTTAGAACGCTTATTTCTTCATTTTAAGCTTCTCAGAACACTTTATTTCGCATAGGCATACATAGTAAAATTTAGGGTCACGCTGTGTACCCCCTAAATGACCTATAATTATTTCCTGTGGTAGGGCACACTATTACCCTGTAATATAATACGTGGTCCAATTTAAAAATTATAGGTCAATATTAAGGTCCGATACCGTGCCGTTAGTTAACATAGAAAAATGTCTTTGAATTTTTAAAGCATTTTAGAACGCTTATTTCCTCATTTTAAGCTTCTCAGAACACTTTATTTCGCATAGGCATACATAGTAAACTTTAGGGTCACTCTGTGTACCCCCTAATTGACCTATAATTATTTCCTGTGGTAGGGTACACTATAACCCTGTAATATAATACGTGGTCCAGTTTAAAAATTATAGGTCAATATTAAGGTCCGATACCGTGCCGTTAGTTAACATAGAAAAGTGTCTTCGTATTTCCTTGTTTTAATGCACTATTTAAAATATACATAGTGTATCCCCTAATTGACCTATAATTATTTCCTGTGGTAGGGTACACTATTACCCTGTAATATAATACCTGGTCCAATTTAAATATTATGGGTCAATATTAAGGTCTGATATTGCGCCTTGCGTTAGTTAACCATTGAAAGATGTCTTTGAATTTTTAAAGCATTTTTGAACGCTTATTTCTTCATTTTAAGCATCTCAGAACACTCTATTTCGCATAGGCATACATAGTAAAATTTAGGGTCACGCTGTGTACCCCCTAAATGACCTATAATTATTTCCTGTGGTAGGGTACACTATTTCCCTGTAATATAATACGTGGTCCAATTTAAAAATTATAGGTCAATATTAAGGTCCGATACCGTGCCGTTAGTTAACATAGAAAAATGTCTTTGAATTTTTAAAGCATTTTAGAACGCTTATTTCCTCATTTTAAGCTTCTCAGAACACTTTATTTCGCATAGGCATACATAGTAAACTTTAGGGTCACTCTGTGTACCCCCTAATTGACCTATAATTATTTCCTGTGGTAGGGTACACTATAACCCTGTAATATAATACGTGGTCCAATTTAAAAATTATAGGTCAATATTAAGGTCCGATACCGTGCCGTTAGTTAACATAGAAAAGTGTCTTCGTATTTTCTTGTTTTAATGCACTATTTAAAACATACATAGTGTACCCCCTAATTGACCTATAATTATTTCCTGTTGTAGGGTACACTATTACCCTGTAATATAATACCTGGTCCAATTGAAATATTATGGTTCCATATTAAGGTCTGATATCGCGCCTTGCGTTAGTTAACCATTGAAAGATGTCTTTGAATTTTTAAAGCATTTTAGAACGCTTATTTCTTCATTTTAAGCTTCTCAGAACACTCTATTTCGCATAGGCATACATAGTAAGTTTTAGGGTCATGCTGTGTACCACCTAATTGACCTATAATTATTTCCTGTGGTAAGGTACACTATTACCCTGTAATATAATACGTGGTACAATTTAAAAATTATAGGTCAATATTAAGGTCCGATACCGTGCCGTTAGTTAACATAGAAAAGTGTCTTCGTATTTCCTTGTTTTAATGCACTATTTAAAATATACATAGTGTACCCCCTAATTGACCTATAAATATTTCCTGTGGTAGGGTGCACTATTATCCTGTAATATAATACCTGGTCCAATTTAAATATTATGGGTCAATATTAAGGTCTGATATTGCGCCTTGCGCTAGTTAACCATTGAAAGATGTCTTTGAATTTTTAAAGCATTTTAGAACCCTTATTTCTTCATTTTAAGCTTCTCAGAACACTTTATTTCGCATAGGCATACATAGTAAAATTTAGGGTCACGCTGTGTACCCCCTAAATGACCTATAATTATTTCCTGTGGTAGGGCACACTATTACCCTGTAATATAATACGTGGTCCAATTTAAAAATTATAGGTCAATATTAAGGTCCGATACCGTGCCGTTAGTTAGCATAGAAAAATGTCTTTGAATTTTTAAAGCATTTTAGAACGCTTATTTCCTCATTTTAAGCTTCTCAGAACACTTCATTTCGCATAGGCATACATAGAAAACTTTAGGGTCACTCTGCGTACCCCCTAATTGACCTATAATTATTTCCTGTGGTAGGGTACACTATAACCCTGTAATATAATACGTGGTCCAATTTAAAAATTATAGGTCAATATTAAGGTCCGATACCGTGCCGTTAGTTAACATAGAAAAGTGTCTTCGTATTTTCTTGTTTTAATGCACTATTTAAAACATACATAGTGTACCCCCTAATTGACCTATAATTATTTCCTGTTGTAGGGTACACTATTACCCTGTAATATAATACCTGGTCCAATTGAAATATTATGGTTCCATATTAAGGTCTGATATCGCGCCTTGCGTTAGTTAACCATTGAAAGATGTCTTTGAATTTTTAAAGCATTTTAGAACGCTTATTTCTTCATTTTAAGCTTCTCAGAACACTCTATTTCGCATAGGCATACATAGTAAGTTTTAGGGTCATGCTGTGTACCACCTAATTGACCTATAATTATTTCCTGTGGTAAGGTACACTATTACCCTGTAATATAATACGTGGTACAATTTAAAAATTATAGGTCAATATTAAGGTCCGATACCGTGCCGTTAGTTAACATAGAAAAGTGTCTTCGTATTTCCTTGTTTTAATGCACTATTTAAAATATACATAGTGTACCCCCTAATTGACCTATAAATATTTCCTGTGGTAGGGTGCACTATTATCCTGTAATATAATACCTGGTCCAATTTAAATATTATGGGTCAATATTAAGGTCTGATATTGCGCCTTGCGCTAGTTAACCATTGAAAGATGTCTTTGAATTTTTAAAGCATTTTAGAACCCTTATTTCTTCATTTTAAGCTTCTCAGAACACTTTATTTCGCATAGGCATACATAGTAAAATTTAGGGTCACGCTGTGTACCCCCTAAATGACCTATAATTATTTCCTGTGGTAGGGCACACTATTACCCTGTAATATAATACGTGGTCCAATTTAAAAATTATAGGTCAATATTAAGGTCCGATACCGTGCCGTTAGTTAGCATAGAAAAATGTCTTTGAATTTTTAAAGCATTTTAGAACGCTTATTTCCTCATTTTAAGCTTCTCAGAACACTTCATTTCGCATAGGCATACATAGAAAACTTTAGGGTCACTCTGCGTACCCCCTAATTGACCTATAATTATTTCCTGTGGTAGGGTACACTATAACCCTGTAATATAATACGTGGTCCAATTTAAAAATTATAGGTCAATATTAAGGTCCGATACCGTGCCGTTAGTTAACATAGAAAAGTGTCTTCGTATTTTCTTGTTTTAATGCACTATTTAAAACATACATAGTGTACCCCCTAATTGACCTATAATTATTTCCTGTTGTAGGGTACACTATTACCCTGTAATATAATACCTGGTCCAATTGAAATATTATGGTTCCATATTAAGGTCTGATATCGCGCCTTGCGTTAGTTAACCATTGAAAGATGTCTTTGAATTTTTAAAGCATTTTAGAACGCTTATTTCTTCATTTTAAGCTTCTCAGAACACTCTATTTCGCATAGGCATACATAGTAAATTTTAGGGTCATGCTGTGTACCACCTAATTGACCTATAATTATTTCCTGTGGTAAGGTACACTATTACCCTGTAATATAATACGTGGTACAATTTAAAAATTATAGGTCAATATTAAGGTCCGATACCGTGCCGTTAGTTAACATAGAAAAGTGTCTTCGTATTTCCTTGTTTTAATGCACTATTTAAAATATACATAGTGTACCCCCTAATTGACCTATAATTATTTCCTGTGGTAGGGTGCACTATTACCCTGTAATATAATACCTGGTCCAATTTAAATATTATGGGTCAATATTAAGGTCTGATATTGCGCCTTGCGCTAGTTAACCATTGAAAGATGTCTTTGAATTTTTAAAGCATTTTAGAACGCTTATTTCTTCATTTTAAGCTTCTCAGAACACTTTATTTCGCATAGGCATACATAGTAAAATTTAGGGTCACGCTGTGTACCCCCTAAATGACCTATAATTATTTCCTGTGGTAGGGCACACTATTACCCTGTAATATAAAACGTGGTCCAATTTAAAAATTATAGGTCAATATTAAGGTCCGATACCGTGCCGTTAGTTAACATAGAAAAATGTCTTTGAATTTTTAAAGCATTTTAGAACGCTTATTTCCTCATTTTAAGCTTCTCAGAACACTTTATTTCGCATAGGCATACATAGTAAACTTTAGGGTCACTCTGTGTACCCCCTAATTGACCTATAATTATTTCCTGTGGTAGGGTACACTATAACCCTGTAATATAATACGTGGTCCAGTTTAAAAATTATAGGTCAATATTAAGGTCCGATACCGTGCCGTTAGTTAACATAGAAAAGTGTCTTCGTATTTCCTTGTTTTAATGCACTATTTAAAATATACATAGTGTACCCCCTAATTGACCTATAATTATTTCCTGTGGTAGGGTACACTATTACCCTGTAATATAATACCTGGTCCAATTTAAATATTATGGGTCAATATTAAGGTCTGATATTGCGCCTTGCGTTAGTTAACCATTGAAAGATGTCTTTGAATTTTTAAAGCATTTTTGAACTCTTATTTCTTCATTTTAAGCATCTCAGAACACTCTATTTCGCATAGGCATACATAGTAAAATTTAGGGTCACGCTGTGTACCCCCTAAATGACCTATAATTATTTCCTGTGGTAGGGTACACTATTTCCCTGTAATATAATACGTGGTCCAATTTAAAAATTATAGGTCAATATTAAGGTCCGATACCGTGCCGTTAGTTAACATAGAAAAATGTCTTTGAATTTTTAAAGCATTTTAGAATGATTATTTCCTCATTTTAAGCTTCTCAGAACACTTTATTTCGCATAGGCATACATAGTAAAATTTAGGGTCACGCTGTGTACCCCCTAAATAACCTATAATTAATTCCTGTGGTAGGGTACACTATTACCCTGTAATATAATACGTGGTCCAATGTAAAAATTATAGGTCAATATTAAGTTCCGATACCGTGCTGTTAGTTAACATTGAAAAATGTCGTCGTATTTCCTTGTTTTAATGCACTATTTAAAATATACATAGTGTACCCCCTAATTGACCTATAATTATTTCCTGTGGTAGGGTACACTATTACCCTGTAATACAATACCTTGTTCAATTTAAATATTATGGGTCAATATTAAGGTTTGATATTGCGCCTTGCGTTAGTTAACCATTGAAAGATGTCTTTGAATTTTTAAAGCATTTTAGAACGCTTATTTCTTCATTTTAAGCTTCTCAGAACACTTTATTTCGCATAGGCATACATAGTAAACTTTAGGGTCACGCTGTGTACCCCCTAATTGACCTATAATTATTTCCTGTGGTAGGGTACACTATTACCCTGTAATATAATAGGTGGTCCAATTTAAAAATTATAGGTCAATATTATGGTCCGATACCGTGCCGTTAGTTAGCATAGAAAAATGTCTTTGAATTTTTAAAGCATTTTAGAACGCTTATTTCCTCATTTTAAGCTTCTCAGAACACTTTATTTCGCATAGGCATACATAGTAAACTTTAGGGTCACTCTGCGTACCCCCTAATTGACCTATAATTATTTCCTGTGATAGGGTACACTATAACCCTGTAATATAATACGTGGTCCAATTTACAAATTATAGGTCAATATTAAGGTCCGATACCGTGCCGTTAGTTAACATAGAAAAGTGTCTTCGTATTTCCTTGTTTTAATGCACTATTTAAAATATAAATAGTGTACCCCCTAATTGACCTATAATTATTTCCTGTGGTAGGGTACACTATTACCCTGTAATACAATACCTTGTTCAATTTAAATATTATGGGTCAATATTAAGGTTTGATATTGCGCCTTGCGTTAGTTAACCATTGAAAGATGTCTTTGAATTTTTAAAGCATTTTAGAACGCTTATTTCTTCATTTTAAGCTTCTCAGAACACTTTATTTCGCATAGGCATACATAGTAAACTTTAGGGTCACGCTGTGTACCCCCTAATTGACCTATAATTATTTCCTGTGGTTGGGTACACTATTACCCTGTAATATAATAGGTGGTCCAATTTAAAAATTATAGGTCAATATTAAGGTCCGATACCGTGCCGTTAGTTAGCATAGAAAAATGTCTTTGAATTTTTAAAGCATTTTAGAACGCTTATTTCCTCATTTTAAGCTTCTCAGAACACTTTATTTCGCATAGGCATACATAGTAAACTTTAGGGTCACTCTGCGTACCCCCTAATTGACCTATAATTATTTCCTGTGGTAGGGTACACTATAACCCTGTAATATAATACGTGGTCCAATTTACAAATTATAGGTCAATATTAAGGTCCGATACCGTGCCGTTAGTTAACATAGAAAAGTGTCTTCGTATTTCCTTGTTTTAATGCACTATTTAAAATATACATAGTGTACCCCCTAATTGACCTATAATTATTTCCTGTGGTAGGGTACACTATTACCCTGTAATATAATACCTGGTCCAATTTAAATATTATGGGTCAATATTAAGGTCTGATATTGCGCCTTGCGTTAGTTAACCATTGAAAGATGTCTTTGAATTTTTAAAGCATTTTTGAACTCTTATTTCTTCATTTTAAGCATCTCAGAACACTCTATTTCGCATAGGCATACATAGTAAAATTTAGGGTCACGCTGTGTACCCCCTAAATGACCTATAATTATTTCCTGTGGTAGGGTACACTATTTCCCTGTAATATAATACGTGGTCCAATTTAAAAATTATAGGTCAATATTAAGGTCCGATACCGTGCCGTTAGTTAACATAGAAAAATGTCTTTGAATTTTTAAAGCATTTTAGAACGCTTATTTCCTCATTTTAAGCTTCTCAGAACACTTTATTTCGCATAGGCATACATAGTAAACTTTAGGGTCACTCTGTGTACCCCCTAATTGACCTATAATTATTTCCTGTGGTAGGGTACACTATAACCCTGTAATATAATACGTGGTCCAATTTAAAAATTATACGTCAATATTAAGGTCCGATACCGTGCCGTTAGTTAACATAGAAAAGTGTCTTCGTATTTTCTTGTTTTAATGCACTATTTAAAACATACATAGTGTACCCCCTAATTGACCTATAATTATTTCCTGTTGTAGGGTACACTATTACCCTGTAATATAATACCTGGTCCAATTGAAATATTATGGTTCCATATTAAGGTCTGATATCGCGCCTTGCGTTAGTTAACCATTGAAAGATGTCTTTGAATTTTTAAAGCATTTTAGAACGCTTATTTCTTCATTTTAAGCTTCTCAGAACACTCTATTTCGCATAGGCATACATAGTAAATTTTAGGGTCATGCTGTGTACCACCTAATTGACCTATAATTATTTCCTGTGGTAAGGTACACTATTACCCTGTAATATAATACGTGGTACAATTTAAAAATTATAGGTCAATATTAAGGTCCGATACCGTGCCGTTAGTTAACATAGAAAAGTGTCTTCGTATTTCCTTGTTTTAATGCACTATTTAAAATATACATAGTGTACCCCCTAATTGACCTATAATTATTTCCTGTGGTAGGGTGCACTATTACCCTGTAATATAATACCTGGTCCAATTTAAATATTATGGGTCAATATTAAGGTCTGATATTGCGCCTTGCGCTAGTTAACCATTGAAAGATGTCTTTGAATTTTTAAAGCATTTTAGAACGCTTATTTCTTCATTTTAAGCTTCTCAGAACACTTTATTTCGCATAGGCATACATAGTAAAATTTAGGGTCACGCTGTGTACCCCCTAAATGACCTATAATTATTTCCTGTGGTAGGGCACACTATTACCCTGTAATATAATAGGTGGTCCAATTTAAAAATTATAGGTCAATATTAAGGTCCGATACCGTGCCGTTAGTTAACATAGAAAAATGTCTTTGAATTTTTAAAGCATTTTAGAACGCTTATTTCCTCATTTTAAGCTTCTCAGAACACTTTATTTCGCATAGGCATACATAGTAAACTTTAGGGTCACTCTGTGTACCCCCTAATTGACCTATAATTATTTCCTGTGGTAGGGTACACTATAACCCTGTAATATAATACGTGGTCCAGTTTAAAAATTATAGGTCAATATTAAGGTCCGATACCGTGCCGTTAGTTAACATAGAAAAGTGTCTTCGTATTTCCTTGTTTTAATGCACTATTTAAAATATACATAGTGTATCCCCTAATTGACCTATAATTATTTCCTGTGGTAGGGTACACTATTACCCTGTAATATAATACCTGGTCCAATTGAAATATTATGGTTCCATATTAAGGTCTGATATCGCGCCTTGCGTTAGTTAACCATTGAAAGATGTCTTTGAATTTTTAAAGCATTTTAGAACGCTTATTTCTTCATTTTAAGCTTCTCAGAACACTCTATTTCGCATAGGCATACATAGTAAATTTTAGGGTCATGCTGTGTACCACCTAATTGACCTATAATTATTTCCTGTGGTAGGGTACACTATTACCCTGTAATATAATACGTGGTACAATTTAAAAATTATAGGTCAATATTAAGGTCCGATACCGTGCCGTTAGTTAACATAGAAAAGTGTCTTCGTATTTCCTTGTTTTAATGCACTAATTAAAATATACATAGTGTACCCCCTAATTGACCTATAATTATTTCCTGTGGTAGGGTGCACTAATACCCTGTAATATAATACCTGGTCCAATTTAAATATTATGGGTCAATATTAAGGTCTGATATTGCGCCTTGCGCTAGTTAACCATTGAAAGATGTCTTTGAATTTTTAAAGCATTTTAGAACGCTTATTTCTTCATTTTAAGCTTCTCAGAACACTTTATTTCGCATAGGCATACATAGTAAAATTTAGGGTCACGCTGTGTACCCCCTAAATGACCTATAATTATTTCCTGTGGTAGGGCACACTATTACCCTGTAATATAATAGGTGGTCCAATTTAAAAATTATAGGTCAATATTAAGGTCCGATACCGTGCCGTTAGTTAACATAGAAAAATGTCTTTGAATTTTTAAAGCATTTTAGAACGCTTATTTCCTCATTTTAAGCTTCTCAGAACACTTTATTTCGCATAGGCATACATAGTAAACTTTAGGGTCACTCTGTGTACCCCCTAATTGACCTATAATTATTTCCTGTGGTAGGGTACACTATAACCCTGTAATATAATACGTGGTCCAGTTTAAAAATTATAGGTCAATATTAAGGTCCGATACCGTGCCGTTAGTTAACATAGAAAAGTGTCTTCGTATTTCCTTGTTTTAATGCACTATTTAAAATATACATAGTGTATCCCCTAATTGACCTATAATTATTTCCTGTGGTAGGGTACACTATTACCCTGTAATATAATACCTGGTCCAATTGAAATATTATGGTTCCATATTAAGGTCTGATATCGCGCCTTGCGTTAGTTAACCATTGAAAGATGTCTTTGAATTTTTAAAGCATTTTAGAACGCTTATTTCTTCATTTTAAGCTTCTCAGAACACTCTATTTCGCATAGGCATACATAGTAAATTTTAGGGTCATGCTGTGTACCACCTAATTGACCTATAATTATTTCCTGTGGTAGGGTACACTATTACCCTGTAATATAATACGTGGTACAATTTAAAAATTATAGGTCAATATTAAGGTCCGATACCGTGCCGTTAGTTAACATAGAAAAGTGTCTTCGTATTTCCTTGTTTTAATGCACTAATTAAAATATACATAGTGTACCCCCTAATTGACCTATAATTATTTCCTGTGGTAGGGTGCACTAATACCCTGTAATATAATACCTGGTCCAATTTAAATATTATGGGTCAATATTAAGGTCTGATATTGCGCCTTGCGCTAGTTAACCATTGAAAGATGTCTTTGAATTTTTAAAGCATTTTAGAGCGCTTATTTCTTCATTTTAAGCTTCTCAGAACACTCTATTTCGCATAAGCATACATAGTAAAATTTAGGGTCACGCTGTGTACCCCCTAAATGACCTATAATTGTTTCCTGTGGTAGGGTACACTATTACCCTGTAATATAATACGTGGTCCAATTTAAAAATTATAGGTCAATATTAAGGTCCGATACCGTGCCGTTAGTTAACATTGAAAAATGTCTTTGAATTTTTAAAGCATTTTAGAACGCTTATTTCCTCATTTTAAGCTTCTCAGAACACTTTATTTCGCATAGGCATACATAGTAAACTTTAGGGTCACGCTGTGTACCCCCTAATTGACCTATAATTATTTCCTGCGGTAGGATACACTATAACTCTGTAATATAATACGTGGTCCAATTTAAAAATTATAGGTCAATATTAAGGTCAGATACCGTGCCGTTAGTTAACATAGAAAAGTGTCTTCGAATTTCCTTGTTTTAATGCACTATTTAAAATATACATAGTGTACCCCCTAATTGACCTATAATTATTTCCTGTGGTAGGGTACACTATTACCCTTAGATATAATACCTGGTTCAAGTTAAATATTATGGGTCAATATTAAGGTCTGATATTGCGCCTTGCGTTAGTTAACCATTGAAAGATGTTTTTGAATTTTTAAAGCATTTTAGAACGCTTATTTCTTCATTTTAAGCATCTCAGAACACTCTATTTCGCATAGGCATACATAGTAAACTTTAAGGTCACGCTGTGTACCCCCTAATTGACCTATAATTATTTCCTGTTGTAGGGTACACTATTACCCTGTAATATAATAGGTGGTCCAATTTAAAAATTATAGGTCAATATTAAGGTCCGATACCGTGCCGTTAGTTAGCATAGAAAAATGTCTTTGAATTTTTAAAGCATTTTAGAACGCTTATTTCCTCATTTTAAGCTTCTCAGAACACTTCATTTCGCATAGGCATACATAGAAAACTTTAGGGTCACTCTGCGTACCCCCTAATTGACCTATAATTATTTCCTGTGGTAGGGTACACTATAACCCTGTAATATAATACGTGGTCCAATTTAAAAATTATAGGTCAATATTAAGGTCCGATACCGTGCCGTTAGTTAACATAGAAAAGTGTCTTCGTATTTTCTTGTTTTAATGCACTATTTAAAACATACATAGTGTACCCCCTAATTGACCTATAATTATTTCCTGTTGTAGGGTACACTATTACCCTGTAATATAATACCTGGTCCAATTGAAATATTATGGTTCCATATTAAGGTTTGATATCGCGCCTTGCGTTAGTTAACCATTGAAAGATGTCTTTGAATTTTTAAAGCATTTTAGAACGCTTATTTCTTCATTTTAAGCTTCTCAGAACACTCTATTTCGCATAGGCATACATAGTAAATTTTAGGGTCATGCTGTGTACCACCTAATTGACCTATAATTATTTCCTGTGGTAAGGTACACTATTACCCTGTAATACAATACGTGGTACAATTTAAAAATTATAGGTCAATATTAAGGTCCGATACCGTGCCGTTAGTTAACATAGAAAAGTGTCTTCGTATTTCCTTGTTTTAATGCACTATTTAAAATATACATAGTGTACCCCCTAATTGACCTATAATTATTTCCTGTGGTAGGGTGCACTATTACCCTGTAATATAATACCTGGTCCAATTTAAATATTATGGGTCAATATTAAGGTCTGATATTGCGCCTTGCGCTAGTTAACCATTGAAAGATGTCTTTGAATTTTTAAAGCATTTTAGAACGCTTATTTCTTCATTTTAAGCTTCTCAGAACACTTTATTTCGCATAGGCATACATAGTAAAATTTAGGGTCACGCTGTGTACCCCCTAAATGACCTATAATTATTTCCTGTGGTAGGGTACACTATTACCCTGTAATATAATAGGTGGTCCAATTTAAAAATTATAGGTCAATATTAAGGTCCGATACCGTGCCGTTAGTTAGCATAGAAAAATGTCTTTGAATTTTAAAAGCATTTTAGAACGCTTATTTCCTCATTTTAAGCTTCTCAGAACACTTTATTTCGCATAGTCATACATAGTAAACTTTAGGGTCACACTGTGTACCCCCTAATTGACCTATAATTATTTCCTGTGGTAGGGTACACTATTACCCTGTAATATAATACCTGGTCCAATTTAAAAATTATAGGTCAATATTAAGTTCCGATACCGTGCCGTTAGTTAACATTGAAAAATGTCTTCGTATTTCCTTGTTTTAATGCACTATTTAAAATATACATAGTGTACCCCCTAATTGACCTATAATTATTTCCTGTGGTAGGGTACACTATTACCCTGTAATACAATACCTTGTTCAATTTAAATATTATGGGTCAATATTAAGGTTTGATATTGCGCCTTGCGTAAGTTAACCATTGAAAGATGTCTTTGAATTTTTAAAGCATTTTAGAACGCTTATTTCTTCATTTTAAGCTTCTCAGAACACTTTATTTCGCATAGGCATACATAGTAAACTTTAGGGTCACGCTGTGTACCCCCTAATTGACCTATAATTATTTCCTGTGGTAGGGTACACTATTACCCTGTAATATAATAGGTGGTCCAATTTAAAAATTATAGGTCAATATTAAGGTCCGATACCGTGCCGTTAGTTAGCATAGAAAAATGTCTTTGAATTTTAAAAGCATTTTAGAACGCTTATTTCCTCATTTTAAGCTTCTCAGAACACTTTATTTCGCATAGGCATACATAGTAAACTTTAGGGTCACACTGTGTACCCCCTAATTGACCTATAATTATTTCCTTTGGAAGGGTACACTATTACCCTGTAATATAATACCTGGTCCAATTTAAATATTATGGGTCAATATTAAGGTCTGATATTGCGCCTTGCGTTATTTAACCATTGAAAGATGTCTTTGAATTTTTAAAGCATTTTAGAACGCTTATTTCTTCATTTTAAGCTTCTCAGAACACTCTATTTCCCATAGGCATACATAGTAAAATTTAGGGTCACGCTGTGTACCCCCTAAATGACCTATAATTATTTCCTGTGGTAGGGTACACTATTACCCTGTAATATAATACGTGGTCCAATTTAAAAATTATAGGTCATTATTAAGTTCCGATACCGTGCCGTTAGTTAACATTGAAAAATGTCTTCGTATTTCCTTGTTTTAATGCACTATTTAAAATACACATAGTGTACCCCCTAATTGACCTATAATTATTTCCTGTGGTAGGGTACACTATTACCCTGTAATACAATACCTGGTTCAATTTAAATATTATGGGTCAATATTAAGGTTTGATATTGCGCCTTGCGTTAGTTAACCATTGAAAGATGTCTTTGAATTTTTAAAGCATTTTAGAACGCTTATTTCTTCATTTTAAGCTTCTCAGAACACTTTATTTCGCATAGGCATACATAGTAAACTTTAGGGTCACGCTGTGTACCTTCTAATTGACCTATAATTATTTCCTGTGGTAGGGTACACTATTACCCTGTAATATAATAGGTGGTCCAATTTAAAAATTATAGGTCAATATTAAGGTCCGATACCGTGCCGTTAGTTAGCATAGAAAAATGTCTTTGAATTTTTAAAGCATTTTAGAACGCTTATTTCCTCATTTTAAGCTTCTCAGAACACTTTATTTCGCATAGGCATACATAGTAAACTTTAGGGTCACTCTGCGTACCCCCTAATTGACCTATAATTATTTCCTGTGGTAGGGTACACTATAACCCTGTAATATAATACGTGGTCCAATTTAAAAATTATAGGTCAATATTAATTTCCGATACCGTGCCGTTAGTTAACATAGAAAAGTGTCTTCGTATTTCCTTGTTTTAATGCACTATTTAAAATATACATAGTGTACCCCCTAATTGACCTATAATTATTTCCTGTGGTAGGGTACACTATTACCCTGTAATATAATACCTGGTCCAATTTAAATATTATGGGTCAATATTAAGGTCTGATATTGCGCCTTGCGTTAGTTAACCATTGAAAGATGTCTTTGAATTTTTAAAGCATTTTTGAACGCTTATTTCTTCATTTTAAGCATCTCAGAACACTCTATTTCGCATAGGCATACATAGTAAAATTTAGGGTCACGCTGTGTACCCCCTAAATGACCTATAATTATTTCCTGTGGTAGGGTACATTATTACCCTGTAATATAATACGTGGTCCAATTTAAAAATTATAAGTCAATATTAAGGTCCGATACCGTGCCGTTAGTTAACATAGAAAAATGTCTTTGAATTTTTAAAGCATTTTAGAACGCTTATTTCCTCATTTTAAGCTTCTCAGAACACTTTATTTCGCATAGGCATACATAGTAAAATTTAGGGTCACGCTGTGTACCCCCTAAATGACCTATAATTAATTCCTGTGGTAGGGTACACTATTACCCTGTAATATAATACGTGGTCCAATGTAAAAATTATAGGTCAATATTAAGTTCCGATACCGTGCCGTTAGTTAACATTGAAAAATGTCTTCGTATTCCCTTGTTTTAATGCACTATTTAAAATATACATAGTGTACCCCCTAATTGACCTATAATTATTTCCTGTGGTAGGGTACACTATTACCCTGTAATACAATACCTTGTTCAATTTAAATATTATGGGTCAATATTAAGGTTTGATATTGCGCCTTGCGTTAGTTAACCATTGAAAGATGTCTTTGAATTTTTAAAGCATTTTAGAACGCTTATTTCTTCATTTTAAGCTTCTCAGAACACTTTATTTCGCATAGGCATACATAGTAAACTTTAGGGTCACGCTGTGTACCCCCTAATTGACCTATAATTATTTCCTGTGGTAGGGTACACTATTACCCTGTAATATAATAGGTGGTCCAATTTAAAAATTATAGGTCAATATTAAGGTCCGATACCGTGCCGTTAGTTAGCATAGAAAAATGTCTTTGAATTTTAAAAGCATTTTAGAACGCTTATTTCCTCATTTTAAGCTTCTCAGAACACTTTATTTCGCATAGGCATACATAGTAAACTTTAGGGTCACACTGTGTACCCCCTAATTGACCTATAATTATTTCCTGTGGTAGGGTACACTATTACCCTGTAATATAATACGTGGTCCAATTTAAAAATTATAGGTCAATATTAAGGTCCGATACCGTGCCGTTAGTTAACATTGAAAAATGTCTTTGAATTTTTAAAGCATTTTAGAACGCTTATTTCCTCATTTTAAGCTTCTCAGAACACTTTATTTCGCATAGGCATACATAGTAAACTTTAGGGTCACGCTGTGTACCCCCTAATTGACCTATAATTATTTCCTGCGGTAGGATACACTATAACTCTGTAATATAATACGTGGTCCAATTTAAAAATTATAGGTCAATATTAAGGTCAGATACCGTGCCGTTAGTTAACATAGAAAAGTGTCTTCGAATTTCCTTGTTTTAATGCACTATTTAAAATATACATAGTGTACCCCCTAATTGACCTATAATTATTTCCTGTGGTAGGGTACACTATTACCCTCAGATATAATACCTGGTTCAAGTTAAATATTATGGGTCAATATTAAGGTCTGATATTGCGCCTTGCGTTAGTTAACCATTGAAAGATGTTTTTGAATTTTTAAAGCATTTTAGAACGCTTATTTCTTCATTTTAAGCATCTCAGAACACTCTATTTCGCATAGGCATACATAGTAAACTTTAAGGTCACGCTGTGTACCCCCTAATTGACCTATAATTATTTCCTGTTGTAGGGTACACTATTACCCTGTAATATAATAGGTGGTCCAATTTAAAAATTATAGGTCAATATTAAGGTCCGATACCGTGCCGTTAGTTAGCATAGAAAAATGTCTTTGAATTTTTAAAGCATTTTAGAACGCTTATTTCCTCATTTTAAGCTTCTCAGAACACTTCATTTCGCATAGGCATACATAGAAAACTTTAGGGTCACTCTGCGTACCCCCTAATTGACCTATAATTATTTCCTGTGGTAGGGTACACTATAACCCTGTAATATAATACGTGGTCCAATTTAAAAATTATAGGTCAATATTAAGGTCCGATACCGTGCCGTTAGTTAACATAGAAAAGTGTCTTCGTATTTTCTTGTTTTAATGCACTATTTAAAACATACATAGTGTACCCCCTAATTGACCTATAATTATTTCCTGTTGTAGGGTACACTATTACCCTGTAATATAATACCTGGTCCAATTGAAATATTATGGTTCCATATTAAGGTTTGATATCGCGCCTTGCGTTAGTTAACCATTGAAAGATGTCTTTGAATTTTTAAAGCATTTTAGAACGCTTATTTCTTCATTTTAAGCTTCTCAGAACACTCTATTTCGCATAGGCATACATAGTAAATTTTAGGGTCATGCTGTGTACCACCTAATTGACCTATAATTATTTCCTGTGGTAAGGTACACTATTACCCTGTAATATAATACGTGGTACAATTTAAAAATTATAGGTCAATATTAAGGTCCGATACCGTGCCGTTAGTTAACATAGAAAAGTGTCTTCGTATTTCCTTGTTTTAATGCACTATTTAAAATATACATAGTGTACCCCCTAATTGACCTATAATTATTTCCTGTGGTAGGGTGCACTATTACCCTGTAATATAATACCTGGTCCAATTTAAATATTATGGGTCAATATTAAGGTCTGATATTGCGCCTTGCGCTAGTTAACCATTGAAAGATGTCTTTGAATTTTTAAAGCATTTTAGAACGCTTATTTCTTCATTTTAAGCTTCTCAGAACACTTTATTTCGCATAGGCATACATAGTAAAATTTAGGGTCACGCTGTGTACCCCCTAAATGACCTATAATTATTTCCTGTGGTAGGGTACACTATTACCCTGTAATATAATAGGTGGTCCAATTTAAAAATTATAGGTCAATATTAAGGTCCGATACCGTGCCGTTAGTTAGCATAGAAAAATGTCTTTGAATTTTAAAAGCATTTTAGAACGCTTATTTCCTCATTTTAAGCTTCTCAGAACATTTTATTTCGCATAGTCATACATAGTAAACTTTAGGGTCACACTGTGTACCCCCTAATTGACCTATAATTATTTCCTGTGGTAGGGTACACTATTACCCTGTAATATAATACCTGGTCCAATTTAAAAATTATAGGTCAATATTAAGTTCCGATACCGTGCCGTTAGTTAACATTGAAAAATGTCTTCGTATTTCCTTGTTTTAATGCACTATTTAAAATATACATAGTGTACCCCCTAATTGACCTATAATTATTTCCTGTGGTAGGGTACACTATTACCCTGTAATACAATACCTTGTTCAATTTAAATATTATGGGTCAATATTAAGGTTTGATATTGCGCCTTGCGTAAGTTAACCATTGAAAGATGTCTTTGAATTTTTAAAGCATTTTAGAACGCTTATTTCTTCATTTTAAGCTTCTCAGAACACTTTATTTCGCATAGGCATACATAGTAAACTTTAGGGTCACGCTGTGTACCCCCTAATTGACCTATAATTATTTCCTGTGGTAGGGTACACTATTACCCTGTAATATAATAGGTGGTCCAATTTAAAAATTATAGGTCAATATTAAGGTCCGATACCGTGCCGTTAGTTAGCATAGAAAAATGTCTTTGAATTTTAAAAGCATTTTAGAACGCTTATTTCCTCATTTTAAGCTTCTCAGAACACTTTATTTCGCATAGGCATACATAGTAAACTTTAGGGTCACACTGTGTACCCCCTAATTGACCTATAATTATTTCCTTTGGAAGGGTACACTATTACCCTGTAATATAATACCTGGTCCAATTTAAATATTATGGGTCAATATTAAGGTCTGATATTGCGCCTTGCGTTATTTAACCATTGAAAGATGTCTTTGAATTTTTAAAGCATTTTAGAACGCTTATTTCTTCATTTTAAGCTTCTCAGAACACTCTATTTCCCATAGGCATACATAGTAAAATTTAGGGTCACGCTGTGTACCCCCTAAATGACCTATAATTATTTCCTGTGGTAGGGTACACTATTACCCTGTAATATAATACGTGGTCCAATTTAAAAATTATAGGTCATTATTAAGTTCCGATACCGTGCCGTTAGTTAACATTGAAAAATGTCTTCGTATTTCCTTGTTTTAATGCACTATTTAAAATACACATAGTGTACCCCCTAATTGACCTATAATTATTTCCTGTGGTAGGGTACACTATTACCCTGTAATACAATACCTGGTTCAATTTAAATATTATGGGTCAATATTAAGGTTTGATATTGCGCCTTGCGTTAGTTAACCATTGAAAGATGTCTTTGAATTTTTAAAGCATTTTAGAACGCTTATTTCTTCATTTTAAGCTTCTCAGAACACTTTATTTCGCATAGGCATACATAGTAAACTTTAGGGTCACGCTGTGTACCTTCTAATTGACCTATAATTATTTCCTGTGGTAGGGTACACTATTACCCTGTAATATAATAGGTGGTCCAATTTAAAAATTATAGGTCAATATTAAGGTCCGATACCGTGCCGTTAGTTAGCATAGAAAAATGTCTTTGAATTTTTAAAGCATTTTAGAACGCTTATTTCCTCATTTTAAGCTTCTCAGAACACTTTATTTCGCATAGGCATACATAGTAAACTTTAGGGTCACTCTGCGTACCCCCTAATTGACCTATAATTATTTCCTGTGGTAGGGTACACTATAACCCTGTAATATAATACGTGGTCCAATTTAAAAATTATAGGTCAATATTAATTTCCGATACCGTGCCGTTAGTTAACATAGAAAAGTGTCTTCGTATTTCCTTGTTTTAATGCACTATTTAAAATATACATAGTGTACCCCCTAATTGACCTATAATTATTTCCTGTGGTAGGGTACACTATTACCCTGTAATATAATACCTGGTCCAATTTAAATATTATGGGTCAATATTAAGGTCTGATATTGCGCCTTGCGTTAGTTAACCATTGAAAGATGTCTTTGAATTTTTAAAGCATTTTTGAACGCTTATTTCTTCATTTTAAGCATCTCAGAACACTCTATTTCGCATAGGCATACATAGTAAAATTTAGGGTCACGCTGTGTACCCCCTAAATGACCTATAATTATTTCCTGTGGTAGGGTACATTATTACCCTGTAATATAATACGTGGTCCAATTTAAAAATTATAAGTCAATATTAAGGTCCGATACCGTGCCGTTAGTTAACATAGAAAAATGTCTTTGAATTTTTAAAGCATTTTAGAACGCTTATTTCCTCATTTTAAGCTTCTCAGAACACTTTATTTCGCATAGGCATACATAGTAAAATTTAGGGTCACGCTGTGTACCCCCTAAATGACCTATAATTAATTCCTGTGGTAGGGTACACTATTACCCTGTAATATAATACGTGGTCCAATGTAAAAATTATAGGTCAATATTAAGTTCCGATACCGTGCCGTTAGTTAACATTGAAAAATGTCTTCGTATTCCCTTGTTTTAATGCACTATTTAAAATATACATAGTGTACCCCCTAATTGACCTATAATTATTTCCTGTGGTAGGGTACACTATTACCCTGTAATACAATACCTTGTTCAATTTAAATATTATGGGTCAATATTAAGGTTTGATATTGCGCCTTGCGTTAGTTAACCATTGAAAGATGTCTTTGAATTTTTAAAGCATTTTAGAACGCTTATTTCTTCATTTTAAGCTTCTCAGAACACTTTATTTCGCATAGGCATACATAGTAAACTTTAGGGTCACGCTGTGTACCCCCTAATTGACCTATAATTATTTCCTGTGGTAGGGTACACTATTACCCTGTAATATAATAGGTGGTCCAATTTAAAAATTATAGGTCAATATTAAGGTCCGATACCGTGCCGTTAGTTAGCATAGAAAAATGTCTTTGAATTTTAAAAGCATTTTAGAACGCTTATTTCCTCATTTTAAGCTTCTCAGAACACTTTATTTCGCATAGGCATACATAGTAAACTTTAGGGTCACACTGTGTACCCCCTAATTGACCTATAATTATTTCCTGTGGTAGGGTACACTATTACCCTGTAATATAATACGTGGTCCAATTTAAAAATTATGGGTCAATATTAAGGTCCGATACCGTGCCGTTAGTTAACATAGAAAAGTGTCTTCGTATTTCCTTGTTTTAATGCACAATTTAAAATATACATAGTGTACCCCCTAATTGACCTATAATTATTTCCTGTGGTAGGGTGCACTAATACCCTGTAATATAATACCTGGTCCAATT